>NW_028290126.1:0-58067 GCF_059628265.1 Tinamus guttatus
GCCTTCAATTGCAAGTATTTGCACTGACCTTCTACAAAGAAAAGGAAGAAAAATGGTAGGGAAGTAAAGAAAAGAAAAGGAAGGAAAGGGAAGGGAAGGGAAGGAAAGGGAAGGGAAGGGAAGGGAAGGGAAGGGAAGGGAAGGGAAAGGAAGGGAAGGGAAGGGAATGTGGTAGTTACCACAGGATAGTAGCAGATCTTTTCTTGTCAGACGTACTTTGTATGGCCTCCCACCCCATTCACTTTCCATGTGATTTTGCTGGGCAAGAGCATATGCTTTGGATCCATGTCACCCATTCCATTAGGTGATACTGCTGCATAGAATTGGAAAAGGAAAAATAGGCATATAAAATAAACGAGGGAGAGAAAGGGGGAAAAAATAGTATATCGAACTTTCTATTCCTTTCCCCCTTTCTACAGACCCACCCCTGAGCTTGGAGCTGGGAGGCAAGAGTACAAACAAATGTGCTTCCACTCTTTTTCTTTCTTATTTTTTAGCCACACTCTGTTCCAAATACAATTTTAATAAGGGCAGTCTCCATCTATTTCCAAATAGGTTTGTTTTGTATCCATAGAGAAAAAAAGAAAGAAAAAAAATAAGACTCCAAAGTGATTAACTCTGTGATAATGAAGTCCAGTTTTCTATGAAGCACACGTCACAGAGTGAATTGCTGCTTGCTTTGATTTGTGCTTGAAATGTGAGACATACTGATTCCCAGATGGCTGTTTCATTGTGCAGAAAAGCAGAGAAACACATACATTTCAGTTAACTTGCATATCTTTTCATTTATTCATGTAATTGTGATATATACTCCATATTCCAGAACGAACCAGATGGTGAAGGGAAGGTTTACAGAGCTGCCACATTCCCATTCAATAACCTTGGCTGTCTGCGGCAAATCCGTCTCTACGCCAGGTGTCAACATTTGGCCACTAAGATTTTACTCTCTAGATGAAAGAATTCACAATCTCACATGTTCCCCTCTTGATATGCATAGTAAATTATCTGCCATGCTAATAAGAGCTGCAGGTATACATCAAAATTGCAGTGTGCACCCCCCCCTAATATCAGCAATATCTGATGCTACCATGATAAGATTTCACCATGACAAGTTAAAAGGCATTTCTAATAAATAAAGCTTTGTATAGGAGAGACTCCAAGTTACATTTTCAGAAAAGTTCATGGGAACTCAGCCTGCACTCCTGTCTAACAATAACGGGAGTGGTGTGTGCAATTCCACCCACAGAGCCAGATTAACTAAAAGGATTTATTTTCAAGCAAGTGAAACTGCTAAATTCTGGTACCAGCAGCAGGACTGTCTGCCAGTATCCTGTAAGCCTTTATTTCCCTAAGGCCCATGCCATATGACATTTTTGGATGATGTTTAAACCTTCCCCCTGTGTATGTTCATCTTGTGTATTTTTATTGTTCTTTTAATTATCTGCACATATATATTAATTCCAGAAAGTACAAACAGACTCCACTGTCATTTCTCCACCACACTTTATATTGTAACATCACTCATGAATGCTAGTTACAAGTTTCCAGGCAGACATGCGGTTGATCTAAATTTGTGGGACAACAGAATTCAGATATCTGCTTTCAATTTGTGTGCATGTTTCTCCCAGTTATTTTCTTTTTATGGTAGTATTAATTGTTACCAGAAGCCTGCATGAAATGACTTAAGAACCAAATGCTGGAATGCAGATCAGAAATGGTTCTTTTGCTTGTTGTTAAATGAAATGCGTTCAGATAGCTTATTAGCTAGTTTGAGTACTCTCATGAATAAGAGCAATTCCAGTTTTGGATATGGAAGAAAAATCAAAAATCTTGACCTACAAGCAAATTCAGATGCTTGATGCTGATATATTCACTTATCTGCTTGGAATTGCATATATATGTATAATTTCCAGAAGTGCAGTCTCTCGAGAACAGATAGTAAAAGCTAAACACTGTATTAACAGAAAGAATGACTGGATTTATTTAGTAACCACCTTGGCTGCATATCAAAACGTAAATATTCCATAAAAGGCCTGATCCAGTACCCACTGAAGTCAACAGGAGTCTTTCCATTGACTTTGGTGGGCACTTGTTTAGGAACTAATTGCTGCATTACAGCACCGAAGGGATGAGCAATTCCAAGTGCTTATTAGTCTGCATTGCCCAACACCACCTCTCCTTAGAATCAGTGGGGAAAATCAGGTCTTTATTGAGGTGCCTGAGGGGTTAACACATTTTCATATGTGAAATCTATGAACCATCTACTAAAAATAATCCTATGATTAAGTAGCAGTGGCGGTTAATGCACAAATGTGAATAATATAAGTTTATCCCCAAATCTCTGCTTCCCCAGCATGCCATTGCCTCTCATTTTGTATAGGTTCCAGAAAGGTACAGGTTATCTAAGGATTTAATTTCAAGTAATTTTAAACAGGTGCAGGTTATCTGAGGTATAGATTACAGACTAGGCAATATATCGTCTGATATGCTTTCTGCCTTCTTGAACATATGCCGAGGTGTCCCTTCAGGAATCCCAAATAAAGCTAAGGTCTGAGAGAGCCAACGATGTGATTGCAGTCAGCATTTCAAGCATCAGTCTTAAAACGTGAGTCTTTCACTGGGGGACTTCAAGCAAAACCAGATCAGTGCTTAATTCTTACCCAATTTAAGGTATGCTAGCAGGACACTGCCCACAACCGGTTCTGAGCATCAAGTTAATCTTTGCATTGTGCCATAAGATTGCTGCTGTTCCTAGACCATTTGTCTTCCTTGGAACAAAGCATGGAGTGAGGTAGATAAATTCAGTCACATAATGTTAAGTACTCCAATACACATAATGTTAAGTACTCCAGTGCTGGAGTCCGGGTTGTTTGCCTGTAGAGTCACTTCTAAAGGCTTCTAGCTATGCTTTTCAACCCTACCTCTCTCCCTTGACTGTAAGGAGAGGAGGACTGTAAGTTCATAACTAGACAAATGTTTAAGATTAGGTGTTAGAAATTACTTCTACCAAGTATTTTCTCTCAACTGTATCACTCCAGAAACACCAACGGTTATCAGCCTGTTGGAAATTGTGGCCTAGGAGATGGAGTCATGGTTGTATCCGTGGCAGCTTAAACCACCAGACCCTTATTCTGTATGCATAGGGAATACGTGTATCTAGCCAGCATTATTTCAGTGCAGCGTGCGTGTTTGCACTTTACCTCTATAGACTGTGAAGGAGGAGTGTGAATTTTCTCGCCACACCTGCAGGATCTGAGTAAGAATGAAACAGGATGCTAGCGTCCAGGAGAGTGGTTCACTATTTCACCATAAGCAGCTTCACAGCAAACCCTAGCTTTAAAGGAAAATAGAGGACGCCTCCTTTTTGTAAGTAAGGGGTAGTATAAATTCAGGACAGAAGGCAGTCAGGAATGTCATGTCACATGTAAATTGCAGGAATAGGCAGAAAGGATTATTCCTCACAGACACAGATTCAAAAGCATGTCTTCTTAAACTTAGTCATTTACTGTGACTTTAGTCTGAGGACAGTGCATGCCCACATGGCCACACGTCCTGTTGTGATGCCCATGAAGAGTCTAAAGGCTGCAAATGCAGACATCCAGGATGGAGCTCAATCACTTTCCAACACCAGTGAGTGACAGGCTGCGCACGGAAGGCAGAAGTCAGGGAGAACTCTGCAAAGGGGCCATATGTTGCTAGGAAACACGGCCTTGATGGCATGGGGAGGTGCTCGGAGGGGAGGTGGTGGAGCAAGACATCAGTGGAGGGAGTATAAGAGGAAGCACATTTTGTTTTTCCCTTTGCAACGTTGCCAGTGCAGAAAAGCCTCATTTCTTTCAACCTGATGTGTCAGGAAGCTGCATCTTCTCTGAAAGCCTTGCTGTTCACCACATGCAAATAGTCGAGGAAAAGCTCATGGCCACAGAGGTTCACCAGCTACAAGTAAATGCAGGTGAAGGGCAGCGTGGGAAAAAAAATTAAAAGGACCAACAACTGACATCTTTCTATTTGTTATTTAGTATTTGTTCGGTAACTCTAGGTAGAAACTGAGTCTTCTGCTCATCTAAACTTGAAACAAGTAGAAGTCTTTAGTGGAGCTGAAGGTGCTAGTGTTATGCATAAAAGAAGCAGAGTAAGAGTTGCTTCTCTAAGCAGTCATTTTAGGGCTGTGGTTGACATAAAACAAAGGAAGAAAAATAAGAAAAATAAGAAAGGAACTGTCATGGATGCAGTGGCTAATTATCAGTGAGTCAAAAGACTCTCGTGATTTGGGGAGGGAGGAGTATTTGTGAGATGCAGATGTACAGGGATTGTTGTTTAGTTATCGCTATTATCATCTTGCGGGAAGGACAGTAAAAGTCCTGTGCAGGAACTAATACAAAATGAGAGAGTCATAATCTAAAACAAAGAGGTGAAGAGAATCATTCTGAGGAGGAAATATATACTGTACATATCTATTTCTTTTCTTTTTCTTTTCTGTTTTTTTGGTTTGCTTTTGAGATAGGGTTGCAGAGAAGGGAAATATTCACCCTTTATAGTTATTTTTAAAAAGAGCAAAGCTCTTTTTTTTTTTTGTTTCCTTGGTTTCAGTTAGAAATATATAGCTGAGAGATGCTTAAAAATATATTTACTGCTTGCAATACTTAAAACTGAGCACTCCATTTGCAGCATTTTTCATTTTAAACAGAAGAAATTCAGCAAAATTAATGATAAACTGCAATGCAGAAAAAAGTTTTAGCTAACCAGAATATACATCTGTTTTTGACCAGGAAGCTTGCTTTGTGGATCTTTTTAGATAGGGAAGATGTAATGTTTCTTTAAAAATATAGATAGCAAAAGTTAGGAGAGCAAAAAAACTATATCTATCCAGATAATAAAACCAGGATCATATTACATGCCATGTGAAGATAACTCTCTACATTCCAGCCTAAGCCTCTGAAAGTAAAAAGACCTTTTATTTTGTAAAAGTATGTTCGATAGAAGTATTGTAAAGCAAACATCAACAGAGGAACTAGTAGATTGGGAAGAAGAATCATGAATATTAACTCAGGAAATCAACACAAGAGATGTACAGAGCCCACTGTTCATTAAAAGAAAGGAAAGGTGATAAGCCACTGAAGTGCCAGAAAAAGACAGAGCAAAGGCAACAATAATGACACAATTCAGGTATGTAAATGAAAACACGGCTGGCAAGGAAAAGTAAAGAGAAGCTGTTAAAAGTAGCCTATTTCAGTACTTTATACCAGTACTGTGCCTTTTGCGATGTGCCATTTTAGAAAAGCTGAGATCACAGCAGATCTCTGAATGTAGATCAGGTTTTATCAAAGCCTTTTGCTTTGTCTGTATGTTGAACAGAGAGCCGTATTTTAACAAATGCAGAAATAATGAGGGTTTCAGATTTCCAACGTAAGCACAAAAAGATACACTCCACTCTAATATTTCAAAGCGTTCAAGTTCACAACCGAAGCAGCACTGAGGATTCTCAAAATTCCAGTGCGTAGTCGTCAGGATTTCTGAAAGTAGAAATCTCAGGCGTATATCTTTCCTGTTTCCCTTTCAAAGGAAAAGGGTGAAATTCTGCTAAAATTTGCAATTGGTCTGTAGGTGTTCTGTACACTTTGTCTATACTGCAGGTAGAAATTGGCCCTTTATTACAAAATTTTAAAAAAAACCCTCCATTTTAAACAAAGTGAAATTTTGATTGATTTATTTTTCTGAATAACTGGGTGTTTTATTCACTTGCTACAGACAGGTAAGACCTTCTAAGATATACATTTAAGATACACTCACATTATATTTCAATACATAACCTAACGACGGCTTAGCTCAAGTAAGGTTTTCCCTTGATTTTTTTCCTTCTTCTCTTTCTCTTGCCATGAATTTCTTAGTCACAAGTTAAAATTCTGCACAGCCAAACGTAACCTCATAAGCTTTTTCCAAAGTCTCTTTGTCAGCTTCAGCAATACTACTTTCCTCCTCACATAATTTTATTATTTTACTTTATTTTTCTCTCTCAGAATTCAGGGGCCATATTTTAAGTATCTTTCTCAGTAGATGCAAGAGTTTGCTTTCTTTCTTCTGCAAATTCTGGGCTTTAATTTCTGCCCACTCAAATTTCTTGCCTGTGATTCTTGCCTCATGACATGACGTATTTAGATTCAGGCTCCTGATGTTGCTTTGCTTAGGTCTACTCCAAATAGTTACAACTTTTCTTTTAAATAATTGTTATAGACATTTTTTCTTTACTTAAAAAAAAAAAGAGGAAGAAAAGCTAGTCTGTTAGGAAAAGTGATTACACACCAAAAATAGATGAGAAGATCTAGTCTGAGTTATATGTATTCAGCATGAAGGGAGTACAGCTGAAAAATACACATTTTAGAGTTGCTTGCAGTTACTTGGAATCTCTTTTCCTCTAGTCTGACTTCTCTTGCTAACAATCCTCAACTTCCACTATCCTTCTTTTTCACCGGGAGCTTTAAAAGACGTGTGCTTCCTGAAGTTGCAGTTGATTTCTACTGAAAATTTCTCCCTACAGTGCCTTTCATTCAAGGCTTATAAATGCAGTGTTCTACATATGCAAAATAGAATTCTATATCTGCAAAAGCATATAAAAGAACTCTGTATTTGCATAAAAAATGCAAACTTCATATCCAAATGAAAATTAAACTGACTACACGTGGTGAACTAAAACTGATCTGATCAGCTTGTTCTTTAAGCTGTTATTATTTTTCTTTTTGATGTCATTTTACAACTAAAATCATAAGCAATGTAGCCTATTTCTGTAGTAGTCATGAAAAAACACATTTTGCAGAAGCACATGCTTTTTAGTAATTTTGTCTTTTTTACTATTTGGGATGTGAAAATTTCATTTGTTTATACTGCTAAAATTAACTGCAATTAATTACTAAATTAATTAATTTACTGGTAGATTTAACTATACCTAGTACTGGAAAAATCGAATCCACCTCTGGATAATTCTGCTACCTATATTATTAAAGTTAAGTATTCTTACTGAATCACTTTACATTTTCTCATATCACATGGGAGATATTTCAAAGCTGGAAGGCCAAAACGGTTGACCACGAAATATGTCCCAACCTAAGTAATTGGTGGTAGATTGCCCAGGCACGCAAATAATGGTTTTCCTGATGGAAATCATAGAATCATAGAATGCTTAAGGTTGGAAGGGACCTCTAGAGGTCATCTAGTCCAACCTCCCTGCACACGCAGGGTCACCTAGAGCACGTGGCACAGGACTGCATCCAAGTGGGTTTTGAAGATCTCCAGAGAAGGAGACTCCACAACCTCTCTGGGCAGCCTGTTCCAGAGCTCTGTCTCCCTCACTGTTAAGAAATTTTTCCTTAAGTTCCTGTGGAACTTCTGGTGCTTCAGATTGTGGCCATTACCTCTAGTTCTGTCAGTGGCCAGCACTGAAAAGAGGCCAGCACCATCCTCCTCACTGCCTCCCTTGAGGTACTTATAGACACTGATTAGATCCCCTCTCAGCCTTCTCTTCTCCAGGCTGAACAGGCCCAGCTCCCTCAGCCTCTCCTCATAGGGCCCCTGATCATCCTCGTAGCCCTGCGCTGAACTCTCTCCAGCAGCTCCACATCCCTCTTATACTGTGGAGCCCAGAACTGGACACAATACTCCAGATGTGGCCTCACCAGGGCTGAGTAGAGGGGCAGGATCACCTCCCTGGACCTGCTGGAGACGCTCTTCTTAATGCATCCCAGGATCCCATTGGCCTTCTTGGCCACGAGGGCACACTGCTGCCTCATGGTTGACTTGTTGTCCACCATGACACCCACGTCCTGCTCTGCAGAGCTGCTCTCCAGAAGGTCAGTCCCCAGCCTGTACTGGTGTCTGGGGTTATTCCTCCCCAGGTGCAGGACCTTGCACTTGGCCTTGTTGAATTGCATGAGGTTTTTCAACACCCACTTATCCAGTCTGTCCAGGTCCCTCTGGATGGCAGCGCAGCCCTCTGGGGTATCAGCTACTCCTCCCAGTTTCATGTCATCAGCAAACTTGCTGAGGGAGCACTCTGTGCCTTCATCCAGGTCATTGATGAATAAATTGAACAGGACTGGACCAAGGACTACCAAAAATATTTTTGGTAGTTGTCTCTTAAGAGAGACTTTCATTTTTTTTTCATTTTTTTTCTTCTTTTTTTTCTTTTTTTTTCAGATTTTCACTTTTGCACCCTATCTAGGCAAAGTTTAATAATACTAGCATATTAATTTTTCAGAGTGTGAGTTATCATGAAGAATGATACCTAGGGGTTCAGAAAAAGCCATGCATAGACCAGCAATCTGACAGTGGGCAGAAGTGGATGTTTAATGTTCTAGGATGCTATTTCGAGGGGAAAATAGGGTAACATTCATACTACTGTTTAACTAATTGTGCCTCCTCATGTGGAATATTGTCCATGGTTCTAACAATCCATGTTAAGAAAAGATTAATTTAAATTGTTACAGCTACACACAGCAGGAGCTGGAGTGATTAGGGGAATAGGGCTCCTATTTTATAAGCTGTCTTTACTGGGGGTGCAGGTTTCATTTTTTCCAAAAATATCTTCACTGGCAAAATTCTGTTCAGTCAATTGGACTTTGAGGCGAGGGCTTATTAGGATGAATTAGAATGAAACCAAGTATAGGAGGGGAGAAATAGGGAAAAAAAGATACAAAGAACAGGAGGAATGGGATATGAGTTTTTTTTCTCTAAATGGACCAAAAGGATAAATGTCAAGGAGAGAAATGAACTGTTTAATATTAAGGAAAATGTTGGTGTTATAATATATGCATATAAATTGCCTCTGAATGGAAAGCAAACCACGAGATTGATTGGTATAACAAGACAGAGGTCTCACTGAGCAAGGGGGACCGTTGCAATCTTATACCTTGTGCTTTACATCATACCAAAAAATGTGGCTACTTTTCAAAATGTTGCCACCATTTTTGCTTCCAAGTAATTCTTTATTTTGGTATACATTAAAAAAAAAAAAGGCAATAAAAATACTTTAGCCTGGTGCTTTACGCAGCCAGCACGTCATTTCTTTTCTTTGGCATTCTGTTTTTCCTTCTTTTAATATTTTCCAGAAAAAGCATGAACTGTGGTTATGAAGTTTGATTAACCACTTAAAAGAGACAAAAGAACTTTATTAGGATAGAATTTGTCTTTCTATGCGTTGAGTACTCCATAACACAGACATCTAGTTGTCACTCATCATAAATCTACAAATGCACAACTACCATACTGCGTGCACACAGCTAAAGTTACACAGTTATAAATTAAACTTTTATTGGTGCATCTATTTTCCCACCGAGCAAAACAATTACGAAGCAAATTGAGAATTGCCAGGATACCACTTGAGCATTAACTTGGTAGCTGCCTCCCACTGTGCTGGCACTGCTTTTACTCCTCTTCCTACTCAACAGTTGTGCAGCAGCAAAGTCAACAGCTGTGGCCAAAGGCAGCCAAGTTTGGCAGTTGCAGTACCCAGATGACAATCCCTGGTGTATCTCTTTCCAATAGCAGCAGCAGTGACATCTGGATTTATTGACAGCTCCAGGGTTTCTCTCTTGGCTGCATTCCTAGAGAGCAGCTGTGGAAGAGACTCTGTTGCTATCCTGACACTGGGCCCTGGTGGGGCCCGCTGTGGCTATGAGAATCTCCACCATGTACCTCTGATCAGCCTCCATCTCCAACCACATTATACTGAGTCATAATTTCCATTTAATTGCCTGCTTTTTTCTAGAAAGATCTATTCTTTGTCCTTCAAGTACATGGCCCATTTATGCACCATCTTGCTTATGTTTACGAGAAGAATTTCAAATGCCCCTAATAGACTATTTCAGTGCAATTTTTATGCTAGTTTCAGTCTGAAAATTCAATTTCCTTTTAGAAAATAGTATATAATATACAAAATTAAGGATCTTCTGACACAAGTGAACACTGCGAGTGAGTAATAGCACAGGAGATAGGAATTTGGTACAGTTTTTATATTTTTGGTGATGGTTACTGATCCCTGGGTTTTCAGATACCAGAGGACAGTAGCAGGAGAGGTGGAATAAGATGGGACTTTATCAGTAAGAGTTTGCACAGGTGCTGGTAGACAGGGAAAGGTGAACAGTACATGGTGCTGCAGTTAAGTGTTCATGCAGAACAGCTTATCCCTCCTGGCCAAACCCATACAACAGACATGCTTGAAATGGAGAAAGGTAGGTAAGGCAGGAAAGGCAGGAGGAATTTAGAAGGAAAGACAAAGAAAAATTTGGGGTAAAGACCTCAGGAGAAACCAGGTCAGCGACTTAGGAAGTAAAAAAGGATTAAAATGGCCTCGCAAGCATAAGCAGGCACTTTCAGGCTTCTTTTTAAAACATAAATACATCTGCCTTATCAAAGCATTTTATGAAATTTAGCTAATAATGTTCTTATTACCAGACCCAGTCCCATGTCTAAAGCCCCGCTCAGAGTATGTAAGTGCTGAGAACTTACAAGGCTCTTGTAGCCCTACCAATAACTCCTCTGTAGTAATATGGAGCACCCAGCAATATAGCTGTAACCTCCAATGCTGTGCTAAACAAGGAGTTTCTTGCAGTAGTTCTCACACGTAGGGTTCATACTTCTTTCAGAAATATCTATCACTCTGTGAAACCTAGAGGCAGAAAAGCTAGACAAAACTCCAAGGCTTACTAAAGCTGGAAATCTGGACTTAGAATTCTATACAAAACATAAATTATTAGCACCACAGTGAATCATATATCATAACATAAATTAATAATATATTACTCAGTGAAATGGTAAGTGTGATTTTTAATACTATATGACAGATTTTCTAATTTATGAACTGTCTATTAAGTTTAAAAGTCCTTCCATTTCTTTCTTCTCTAACATATATTAAAGTTTTCCTTTGTTTGAGTCTCCTAATCCTTCGTTTATTAACAATATCACTGTCTCTCTTTCCTATTATTGCTTTTGGGTTCTTTCCTTTCCTCTTACCTTTATTTTCCTTTTACTTTCCAAGTATCTTGAGATTCAATTTTCACAACAAACATATGTAAGAATTAAGCCCAATTTTTTTCTGTTTTTACCTGTGTATATAATATCTTACATGAATATACTAAACTCATATATGTCACACTTACCATGATCCATAAATAATATAAAATAAACATAGGGCAAATAATACATTACACCTGTAGTAGGAAAAATATGGTAGTTTTTCTGATTGGATTTCATTCTCCTCTGCTGACTTTACTACCTAGTAATTAGTATCATGTGGAATCCTGATCCAGATAATCCTCAGTAGATGTGCTGTTGCCTGACAGACACTTGCTATACAAACATTTATATATGTATCTACATTGATCAAAATTTCCTGGATCTCTGCTAAATTGAAAACCAGGTCAAAAAGTACAAGGCTGGCATTAAAAAAAATGTTACCTTCCTTGTAATTATATTTCCTTTGTGGAAATGTAAATTCCCATAATCAAAACTGTACATAATTGCCAGTTAGTTGCCTTAAGCACATTGATTTGTGTTTATTATATAAATTCCCAGTCCCTTTATAGCGTGATTACCCTTGGGAAGGTCCATAAATAACATAATTTTTCAGAACTCTCTTTTCTTCTAACTAGATGATCATAATCTACACAGTTTTCTACGTGTCTTTGTGGCCTTTTTTTTCCTGCTCAAAACTTTGTGTTTATCGCAACTTCCTGCTCAAAACTTTGTGTTTGCACATGAACTTAAATTGAAGAAGATTTGACCAAAGTTGTGTCTATCCAAAACACACATTATTTTGTAGCTCACTGCAATAGCAGTAGTTTTATAGGAATAGTGGAGATCCTTCAGGAAAAGAAGCCTTGTACAAGAAGGTAGCACTGATTTGTCCTACACATGATTTCTGATCTAACATACCCAGGTGGGATGAGAAAAGAGAGTTTTGTCATAAAGGGCATAAATCATCACATCAGGGATCTATCATCTGAGCTGTATACCTAGTTGATAAAAATTCCTGCTTTTACTCTTGTAAGTTCGAGGAACAACTGACACACTATGCCACAATGCCACTACCAGGAATCTACCTTGGTCTATATGCCCATCCAGGCACAATGTCCGAGACATATTTGCGGCTTTTAAAGGAACTATTCTGTTCAAATCCCTTGAATAAATTTAAGCACACAATTTTCAGCAAACAAACTGAGATTATGGTGACTGATCCTTTTACTAATGTTTCCTAGTGCTTCTGATTGCTAATTTTTAACGTGTGGGTTATGAGCGCCATCTCTTCTTTCTCATGTAACTGAAAAGGTTGTTCGCCTTGAGAAAACTCCTATGGAAGACTCTGAATGCATAGATCCTTTTCACCATAAAACAGGTTAAAAAGATGCACCAGCAGGCACCTTCTCTTGCCCGATCTCTAGAAGTGCTTAAGTTTTATGCTGACATCAGAGAGCTGTTCAATCTGCAGACCCATTCAGACTTTGGTCCCTATGTTGAGCCTGGCAACAATTGTGTCAGCTGTGATCTAGACACCTGTCTGTTAGAAACTGCACTGAGAACACAAACTCATTTCATACAGATCACTGAAAAGACATTAGATGGCAATAATTGCTGTTACTTCCAACCTGGATTAGATTTGAACCAACAACCTAGGCTTCATATTCTATTACTGGTCCCCTGAGCCATTCACTACCCTTGAATTCTTTCTCTGGTGCTGCGTTATGTACTCTGGAAGTAAATAGATCAGATTCCTGATTCTGTGCACAGAGGAATGAGAATGAATATCAGTAATGTTTCAATGTATAGGCATTTGTACTCCATTAAATAAAACACCTATATTTTAAGAATATTGAAATTCTGACTACTTCCTCAAAAATAAGAGTCATTATACCTTCCTCAGCCTAGGATCTCGCAGAAGTTTCCTGCCTCTGCCAAGGACAGGTTTTGTTTTGGATTGTTTGCATATATAGCGCAGATCCAAGTATTTGCTGAGGTTAGAGTTTCATACTGCGTGGACCTAAATACTCTACTGAAATAGATGCGTTTGCATGAGTAAATATCAGGAAGGTGTAAGGAATGTAAATTGTTGAGACTTATTAGTTGTGGAAGGTATATTTGTTAAAAATATAAATGTTCCCGTCACCAATGCCAGCAAGGACATAAAGACATGAATGGGATCAAACAGCCGTCATAGAGGCACATTTTTAAAAGTGTTGTAAAGTCTGTTTGAAAGGTACATATTTGACCTCACAGTAAATTGGGACTGTGACAAACAGCATTTTTGCTCCTATAATTTGTCAGCTAACCCACAGTGCGTTTCAGTGTTTTCATCTAGTGTGTTTAGACACACAAAAATCAGGAATATTATGCATTTATTTTAAAGGTTCATATGATTAAAGGTCTCTTCAGTAAAATATATAAACATATATATCTATAAATAAAAATAAAAGGCAACCAAAACCCCTAGTCTTTGGCAATACTTTCTGTACAATGCTGTGTTTAACTGAGAGTTCATGTTTAGATCTCCGTTACCAAAAGCTGAGAAAATAGAGCTTTGTTACCTAGACACTGATGAAACTCTAAATAGCATTGCAGGCAGAGCTGTATAATGAGTACATATTAAAATGTCTTTGGTGTCTTCTGAGAGTGCAGAACATTACTTGTTACTCTGACCATAAATGTATAACAATTGTGCTTTTTTTTTTTGAATAAGTTGATACCTCCTGCCGTCTAAAATATAGAACAATGCAGATGACTAATTTGAATCAAGGAGGTTGCACGTGGCATGTCACAGTGGGATTCCTAATGATCTTCTACAAGGATTCTGTTTGTCTAAGACTCCCATTTTCTGTCCTGTGATGTGTGGATGCGAGCTATACTGAAAATAATATGAGGCTAATTACCAGCCTTGTCAATGGCAATTCACATACAATGATAAACCGTATTTCTAAAAAGAAAAAAAAAAGAAAAGAAAAAAAAAAGGCCTTTCAGTAATAAGAACACTGAAAGTAAACACGCTTTCAGCCTCTGCTCATGGTTTCTTTGTTTCCAACAGCATTTTTTCAGAGTGTATGTCAGCACAGGTGAGATTAAAATTAAAAAGAAAAAGAAACAGATTTGGGTGTTAAAAAAGAGTCAGCTCAGCAGCATAACCTTCAGCATTTGTTCAGATGAAAGTATGAAAAAGAATGTAAAAATGGCTTGTGAGAAAATATATATCCTTTCAGTCTTTTTTTTTTTTAAATAAAGCTCCTCCCTTTTTTATTTCCTTCCTGGATTTATTCTCTGTAACAGTTAGAAAACAGTTCAAATATCATGCACTGTAAATACAGAGTTTTGGGCTTAAAAAACAGTTTAGCATTGGATTCTCATACAGTTGATAAACATTTATTTTTAGCCAACTTCGACCATTACATAGCAGTTTAAACTGAAACTGTCAGCTTTAAATCCTTCTACTTCTTTCACAAAGACAGTGAATAGCCAAGACTATCAAATGGAACCAGAAAAATATGTCTAGTAAACCAACAAAGGGTGTTGTATGTTGTTTACATTTTTCAGCTATTGTTCTCTGTCCCTGGAAATAATTTTATCCTTCCAATTAAGGCACCCAATGCCATTTGCTATGTAAATGCTAAGGCGCGCAGTCTTCTAACAACAGGCAACACTCTTCTTACCTTATTGTCTTGCTTTGTACATCGACTTTAATCATGTTCATTTGATGACTTTGGAAATGGGGAAAATGTTATTCTTTAGGTATATAGATGAGTGTTTACATCAGTGTGCCTGTACATACGATTACAGATATATATACATGTGTACATGCACCTCCCTACATGGCATTTTGTGCACAGTACATACACATACATATATGCATATGCAGCTTTTCTGGTTAAAATAAATAAATAAATAAATATGTTCAGAGGGTCAGAATACTATGTATCCTGTATGACAGAGTATGCGTCAGTATGACAGAATATTGCGTCAATTGTCATACTACTTTTGATGCAATGGAAAACATTAGGCATATATAGCTGTATTACAAGCATTAGAAAATCTGCCTTTCTGATATGCTAGTGAATTAAAGTAGTTTTTTTTTTTTTATAGTCAGTGCTTCTGTACCGTAAGTGAGCTTAGTGACAAAACAAAACAAGAGATAGAGCAATTGAAGCAGATGTTCCATGAAACTCTTACTATACAGAACACAAGGGTCTGGCATATAGCTCATCAGTAAAACATGAGAATGTGCTTGAGTAGAAAAATCACAATCTGCTACCCACAGGCTATTGCCTGCATCTCATGTAAACTGATAAATTAAAGATGCTGCACCATTTTTCCTTGTCTTTCCTTTGTCAAATGCAATCATTTAAACATGCATTCTGGTACCGGAAAACTTAAAAAATAAGCAAACATACCAAGATATACCTAGATTACTGAATCACTGCTTTGTACATACATTATTTTTTCCTTATCTCTTTTGTGGATATATATGTATATATATAAATCTGGAATGATATTGTTCACTTTGCCTTAGGATCTGCACTTTTAAAAACAAATTTCAAAATCTTCCCACTCCATCCTCTCTGTCCCTATTGGTGGTACTAAGAGATATTTTTATTAAGGATTGTGCAGGGTAAAAGATCCATTTATGGTCACTCTGTAAGGAAGCATTCTAAAAATTATATAGGCTTTGAACGTATCCGTAGAGAAACAGTATAGAGAAAACATATATTGTTATGCTATGTAAAATAAGAAGTGTTCTGAAAGCCAAAACCATCAAATAAAGAAGGCAAGCTGTCCCCAGACATTTGATAGACTGGAAAACAACGTAGTGAAAGTACAAGAATATTCAGTAGTGATGTATAAACAGAATTTATGGTTTCTAAGAATTTGATTATATTTACACTCACAAAAATCTCACAAGATCTAGGACAGTTTTAGTGTTCTGTGCTGACAGAGGTCAGATTTAACAGCCACTGAGCAAATCACACAGCCTTAATTTGGTGAATGTTGAATATTTTGGTATAAGAAAAATAATACTAAATACAAAGCTGACCAGGATTTTTTTTTTTTAATTTAATATTTCTATAACTCATCTTGTCTGTTCTTTAGTCCTTGGAATTTTAGCTTTTGTGTAAGTGTTTTATGAATGCTTAATATTCTTTCCTTACCAGTCTCTGGCACTCTGATGCTAAGTGGGACAAAATGCAAACAGAACATTGCCCGTTAAAATTTTAATGCCATATCACAATTTTCTAATGGAGCTATCAGAATTGCAAAGCAGTGCAACTCCACTGAAACTAAAAATAAATCAGGTGCTAAGAGCAGCACCTAATGCAAACAGTAAACTCCAGCCAAGCAATGGGAGACACACAAGGGCAATTGCTTTCCTTAATTTAAAAACTTAGCACACTCTTCCCAATGTGCTCAACAATTAACACGATACATTCTTTCTTTACAGTTGATGTCAGGATTTTCATCTGTGCATATTTAAAAACAAAAGCAAACTTAAAATCAGGGGAGAGTTTTAAGTAAATACTCTAGTCACAGTACAAAGCAGGCATAAAAGGAACTAATTTGCACATACACACACATACACACACACAGATACATACATACGTTGTATAACACACTACTGCTTAGCCAGTCTTTCTAGGCCTTTGCCCTTGTTACTGACATTACTCAAGACTACTCAAGTATCTTTCTGTAGATAATTCTCTGAGTAGTACAGAGGAACATATAGCTATATACCTAACGGAAGAGTTATCAGAGGTATTCTGAGTAAATGACTTTTTTTCCTCTGTAAATTTTGTGGACACGGCAATTAGTCTATATGTTAATAGGGGAGGAAGGAGAGAGGAAAAGTCCTACAATTAGAACCTGGTCCTCAGAAAACAAGGGACAGAAGAAAAGTTTTTTGACCTTCCAAAAAGAACAAAAACATTATAAAGGCACTAGAATCCTTTTTAAGTCCAGCTATATCTGCATGAAGAGTGGGATAAACTCTTCCTAAAATCTCATTCTCAGTGTCATTCTCAACTCCATACCCTAGATGTCAAGACGGCTTTGAATGTTTATTTTGATGGAGCTATGGCATTTAGATTTGTTGTAGCCTTTGGCTCTTGCTGTAAAGGCAATGATATTTTCACTCCGTGCTTGCCTAAGTGGATTAGGCTCTGCATTGAGACATATAATGTATTAGCTGGAGTATCTGCACCTCAGGGTCTTAGAATTTGCTCTTCTAGGGTTGAAGGAGCAGCAGCAGAAACAGTGATCCTCCAGTCATGACTCCTTAAGGGAAAAGTCACACAGCTACTTCCTGCAATTCCACCTACACATCTGCTTAATGCTTTCCTTTCTTAGGGTCTTAGATTTCAGGTTCACGTGCACAAGCTGCTGATCCTTGATTAATTAGATCTTCCCAGTCCATTTTCCCAAAAGCTGTAATGCAGATTGAACTCTCAACACTGTCAAACAGCACCAACAACTATTAACAGTTTTGTTTGTGGATTCTGGAGTCTGCCACATTTGCATTATAGATCTACTCATATCCCTTTCTCTTCATTCTTGTTCAATAATACTTCCTTATTTACTCCAAAAAAATGAGACCACTTAGATAATAAAGTGCTCTTATAATGCGCATTCTGAATATGACATATTACAAAAAATGCTTCCATAGCATCCAGCTTGGTTGTTTAAAAGGTTCTTTCTGAATATTGCTCCAATGAATACATCTCCAAAATACCTATGGAGAGAATGACACCTTCTATAGTTACCAATTTTCATAAAAAACAGTAAAGCACTCATGACACACAACTGAATAATTTTCATCTTAACTAGCAGGAGCTGTAGTAGGCATAATCTGAGAGTGCTATACACATCATTGGTACCAGCCTGTCATCTTCGAGGGCCTGAGCTTGAGTCATAGTTGAGTTACAAATGAGAATAAGATCAGTGACTATATCTAAGTAAATATTCAACTACCCATTTCATAAAACTACAACATTTTGACATGGTGAGCAATCCCTGCTCAAGGCCCATAACTAGAATAGCAAGGGTGCTGCAGGTCAGAACTGAGATGTATTGAAAAGGATGTCTGGAGAAGCTTAGTTCCTCACTTTCAAGAGCACTAAATTCACTCAAGATTTTAATAATAAAAAATACAGGGTTGTCTGACAACATTCATATTTTTTTCATGAGCCTGTCTTCTCAAATTCTCTGGCTAATGCTGTACGTAGTGACACAGCCAGTGTCACCCATGGCAGCATTTACCTGCAATGCAACAACACGACTTGCCTGTCAACCTTAAATGTTTGACAAAGTGTTCTTTTTTTAAAAAAATATATACATAAATAACAAGAAGATATGGGAAACTGTATTATAAAGGGCAGGCGCCAGGGCTGGTTTCTCTGCAGTTCTGCCTGCATTGCAGATGGCAACATTGAGGGCTGACATATGCAAAAGCCTTAGAAATGAATTCCTGTGCATTTGTTACTAGATGACTCCTTCTCCACACTCCCTACTATGTCCTATACCTAAAATGCCTGAAGTCCATGACTAATAATTTTAGTCCAGTGCACCAGGCAACTACTTCATTTTTAAGATACAACATCATAAAAAATAGACATGCATTCTGTTATATCGTGTGATAAGAATGAAAAGATGAATGAAATGTGGTATATTGAAGAAAGAAAATACTACCATACATGCCTGGGTAATTCTTCAGATGGGGCCTGACAGAAGATTTGCGAGAATTGAATGTCGCAAAAGAACCTCTAAGAACTGTATGTCAACAAATCCAACCCATCATTCACTAATCCCAAAGTGTTGTTTTAGCTTCATTAAAAAAAGATAGATCGAGCTCTTCATTTAGCCACTTTTGCAGGAAAGATATGCAGAGTGATCACCTTCAGGTGAAATGAGTAAAAGGGAACATTGTTGTTAATAATACCAAATATGCTCATTGGAATCACAAAAGAAATACCTTTCTGTATACCTTTCCTTACTAGTAGGTATGGCCAGACCTCTCCCAGTTCTTTTACTCTCCCATAACTACTGAGAAGATATGTGTTGGATATATATATTAAAAAAAAAAAGACATAATCTCATTTCATCATTATCTCCATTGGACATAATTCTGGACTCTTCAGAGAGCTGAACAAAATTTCACATCTTTTCTCTATGAGATAAGCATTCTCACTTTCATGTTTTCTCCTTCATCATTTTAGCTTTAATGCATTTTCTTAAATATAACCACCTACAGAAACTATGTTTGTTTAATCAGTCTTGGGTGTAAAACTGGATTGCTAGAGAATGTAAATTGGCACCGCTCAGTCTCAAAGCATGGTGCTTTTAGACAACCTGAGGATGTACAGGATTTAGGAGGGCTGTGAATTTTGAATTTTGAATGGCCAGAGCAAGGATGCATAAACCAAATTTGCCTGCAGCAAAATTATCATGCAATACTGCACACCTAAAAAAAATGAATGAGGAAAATGATGGTCCAGGATCATTGGCACTTAACCAGGAAGTGTTTCACCTTCACTGAATAATATTATATGACTCCATTGCTTTAGGTATCAGGGAAGAAGAATCACTGCCTCAACAGGCTTCTTTCAGTCCAATAAATGCATTATTTACTGTTTGTTACTCAGTCACCAATTTCTTTGGGACAAATAATAAAAAATTAAATTTAAGATCAATTGAGTAAGCTCCACATTTATCAGATCAGTTATCTGCAATGAATGTTTTGCCCACCTTTACAGTCACATGAACATATCTATGCCATAAATTAACTTCAGCATAGCACAGATGTACATATGAGTACACAATGCCAGTGTTGAGACTCGTCTAATATGTAATCTGTATGTTACTTAATCCTTCTTTTGTAAGCAGTCTTGTTTAAATATAAGCTCAGATGAACATTTTGGATTGTTTCATGAAGTATTCGATAGTTTTTGCTCTGGGAATGTATCTGTCTGAGTCATTTTTTTTTTCTGGAAATAAAAAAGCTTTCAAATCTTTCTGATGGCCTCAGCCTCTGGGTAGGCAGAGAGAAAGTAGAGATTTGTCCTGTAAAATCAGAAATAGCAACTAAGCTCCTAGTACAGTTCTGATTTAGCCCAAATTCAGCTGTGCTTTAAAGGATATGTACTCTGTGCCTTCTGCAAGGCCAAGAACTTTTTCAGAGTTTAAGAAAGAAATAACAGTCGCCAGAACAGCAGACACTGAATGAGACTTGAGACTGTCAATCAATAGCTCTGGATTTGAGTTTTGTTCTTGGAAAATTCTTAGTGACTATATACATTCTCATACAAAGTGTTTAGCTCTCTCTCACTGGAACATTAGAGTTCATTTCAGACTGCTTAACAGAATGCCAAAAACTGCTATACTGAAGAAGAATTCCTCCTGCTTTCCATTGTCAGTGCTGGGATCTCTCAAAAGGAGCTGGAATGTCTGATTAATCACATCACAGGACCTTACATGTGGCTCCTTAGAAGCAGACACTAGTAAATAGCACTGTATTATAAATAAAAGAGTGCTACTTTGCCCGTTGTCTTCATCACATGGATTACCTAATAGTGACCGTCAAGCGATGGTCATGATATCTGTAGTATCCAAAGCTAAAACCAGTTTAAGCACACGATGACACCTTCAAAGACTGAAGAGAAAATGCAAAGAAATCTTTCATTTCAGCAGTTTGTTCTGGTCCAGGCAGCTAGAACTGGATATAACCACTTACACAGTACGAAGTTTTCTTCAGGAAGTGGTCATTCAATGCAGTGGGGAAAAGCAGGTATGTTTACTAATTTAAGTCTTGCACTAATTTAAATGTTAAAGAGTGCTTGGACCTGCTTAACTTAATCTCTAAGGGTGAATAATTATACACTGAATACTTAGATTGCTTTTACCCAAAAGTAATGTCTTTTTCAGTGAAAACTGGAGAACAGCTTTGCTCTAAAGATGAGTTTGTATTTTTTCCCTTCCCTTTCAAAATTGATGCCAGCTCAGCATATTTTTATTGTTATACCATATCCTTATTTTTTTCTCAGCTTTCAAAAACATAAGTTTGTAAAGCAGAATAAGGGTGAAGTACAAATGTTTAACATTGTGATAAGTTCGAGTAGTTCTTTTGTCAACTAGACATCACGTGTTTCTTCAGGAAACACTTCAAAGAATGACACAAACACAAGTAATAGAAGCAGACAGCTCCACTAATGACAGACACTTCATGCAAGATTCATGCCTTTTTTAACATCCTGTTCTCAGACCTCAAGCACAGAAGTTCTCTGACAAAGTCACACAGTGGCCTCTAAGTCTCCTTACGGACAATGACTGTGACTGTGTTGCAGTATTTACTTGCAAGGGTAAATAAACTCCAAAAAGTTTATTCGATAAAGTTAAAAGTGAGAGCACAATAAAGCACAACTGGAGGTCAGTATGTTGCAGAGAAAGTTCAGTCCCTCCAAAGGTGTTTCTGTTTCCCATTTTACCTCTTCATATAGAAGTTATAGCTTGTGTCATCCGTTGGAAATATCATGTATTGTATAATCAATATGAGTACAAATATTTTAATTCTTCTACCAGCAAAGATTGTTTAAAAATGCCTACATGTAGTACCTCTCCTGGCATTGTCTCTGATTTTCTATTTCAGCAGATATATTCCTCCTGCAAATAAAACTAATCTGAACATCATTGGTCATTTGCATATTACTATTCCAAGCAAAGTCATCCAGGAGCTCCATAAAGTTAATCTAACTAACCAGAAAACACCACTTTTGATAATAATCCCGATGATTAGTTTCTGGAAAAGCAGTTTCATATTCATTCACACTTGCAAGTTGTGTTAGTCTGTAGCTCGTCATGTGCTCACTAGATGATAAAGTAGCACATAAACACCGGTACATGCCTAGGCACCTACCACAGTTTATCATAGAGACATATACCATCATCACTGAAGAAGCTTTCTATTTCTTAAATTTATTAGCTGTCATTTGCAGTGGTCAAAATCATTCACATATTTTGCGTTTAGTCAAGAGATCACCAGACCATAGCACAGTAGCTGCAGTTGGGCGTTCTTCCTTTGACCAGGCCTCCCCTGATTTCTGCCATCCTCCAGATATGTTGTGAAACCCTGATGTCGACAAGGACAAACCCCACGTAAACAGCGAGCTTCTTTCCGAAGTCCTGGAGGTGAACCAGGAAGGTGACAAATCCCTTCTGAAGGCACTCTAATTTACCTGTAAAACACTTTGCATATGCTATTTCTTCTGCTGAAAAGTAACAAAATTTTAAACTCCTAAAAGAAAATACTTTTTTGTTGCTTTTTTTTATTTGTAAGAGAAAAAGTAAATATGAGGACCTGATTTATTTTCTCCTCACTATCCATTATTTAATATTTCACTGTCATGTTCCCTCCTATTTTTATTTCTCCTAAAAAAAATGCTAAACTAAACAGCATTCATCATTTTAGTCTTTCGCGTTCCAATCTTCCTAAGACTCTGATCATTCTTGTCACTTGTCTTTGGACTGATTCAGTTTCTATGATCACTCTTTTCAAACAGAGCAGCCATAAGACACTGAACAAGGCAATCAAAGGGGGAGCAGGCCATCACTGTACGTAAAGGTACTGTATTCTATATACGTGTGTGCATAAAGGCAAATTCTTCATTTTATATAATGAAAATGAAGTAAAACAAGGCTACTTAAAAGGGTAGGAAGTAAGGAAGTAAGGAAATAAAATAGAGTTTGGAGATAAAATGGTGAAAACGAAAAATATTTGCAAAAAAAATGAAGATTATCTAATCAAGATGGATTTGGGGATTTTACATGAAAAACTGATCCAAAAAAAGGCTTTAGGTGGATTAGGTGGACATAGAAAAGACATGAGAAAGACAAAAGTGGGATGTCAGTGCCTAACAGAAAGAAAAGAATTCTCCAGAGAGTAGAATATTTTCACAAATATAAAGACGAAGTATTTCATTTATACAGGAGGTGTCTGTTTTTTCTCCTATGGATCAATATAGCTGATATAACTGATATAAACATTGTAAATGAAGCAGCAAACCCAAGATTTCATGACAATTGTGTTCTATGGATCTGTGAACCAAGATCAGCCTATCACTTAAATTTTCTTGTATGAAAAGGACTTCTGAGGAAGGTGACAAGAAAGAAAGAAAACATATTTCAGTGTATTGGCAAAGGCAGACAAGGCACACAACTAAAATGGTAATATGCGAGCCATAGAACAAGATAAACAGTCAAAGCAGTGGAAGATCCACTACATGTGCTTTTGTTTGGGCATTTTTGTTATGTTTTGTTTTTCCCAGAGCCTCAAGAAAGGGCAAAGATTCACTTACAGGTTTGAAACAAGAGTGATCAAGCAGACAAATTCCCATCCAAAATAGGGGATTTTTCGCTACCTTAGCAAATCAAGAGCAGGCCAAATGTCAGAAACCCTTGGTTTACAAGGAGAATGCAACCTGGCTCCATACCTTTCCTAGAGGCCACCTAAGTAAGGGCAAATTTTCTATTTTTTCCCAAGACAGCTACACTGGTCTGAGCTGTGCAGCAAAGTGACCCCTAATCAACAAAACTGTCAGCCAAAACACTTAGTATTTTTCACATACACTAACAAAACTGTATTATTACTGTCAATACTTCCTTTACTACAAAACAAAGTAGGTTTAAAACAAACAAAGGGAAGTGATTTTTATATAATACATAAGTAAATTGCAACAATCACTGTCTACTGGATCAGGCAGAAGACAAAACTCAATTTGGATTTAGAAAAAAGCATTAGGGAAGTTCAAGAGAAGACATACATCATTGGTTATTAAACATGAAAGCCCAGATACAACCTCTGGCTCAGAAAAAAAAATCACTAAACTGCTGATTCCTGGGAGCTGGAAAATTATACCATGGGAAGAATCACTCTACAACTGCTTTTTTTTTTTTTTTTTTTTTTTTTCCTAAGGGTCAATGTTAGAGCTAGGAGACTTTGGTCCTTTGATCTGAGCTCCCAAGCATTCCACAGAAGTAATAAACCCGCAGTGACAATAAACAAGAAAACTTCATCTCTCCAAAACGAGTCTTGCCTTATTCAACCATATATTGGCCCTCCTGGCCTTTAAGATTTTGCAACTTATTAATACCCATGAAAATTTCCCCATACCTCCCATTCTATCAACTTTGGAGAGACTAAACCTGCTTTCTAGGTCCCCTAGCCCTATCTCAGAAGGCAAAGGCAGGTTGGATTTGACAAAATCTGGCAGAATGCACACATTTTTTTGTGAATCTTCCCCTCTCTGTCCTTTTTCTTGTAATTCACTCTAACAACTATCCTTTCCTTTCTGTAAGAATGGGGAAATGCTCCATCGTTTTAGACCAGAGATCCATCTAGCCTGTTTGTCTTCCATAATACAGTCTCTTGCCAGATGGAGGTATTTTATCCATACTCTTCTCTAACAAATACATACTGTCTGAGGCTGATCTGACCAACTTATCTCTGGCAGATACATGACAATGCCATGTCTTAACAGAGCCTCTGCTCTTACCATTTTCAGTCTGTTCCTACTATCCATATTACCTTCTTATTGTTACAGAAAACTCTCCTCATCTTTTCCCATGAGGATGACAGCAGAAGCAAGAAGGAAAAGCCAAAAAAAAACAGCAGCAATCCATTCACATTCCTCAGCCCTTAAACCCTGTCATTGCTATGCTCCCAGAAGTATGCACACACCTCAGTCTTCCCTGAAGATGCAATGAAGGCATCACCTAAATCCTTGGCATCTCATTGCCTGTAAGGCTGCACTCTGAGAGATGTGTTAGCATGTGTCAGAGGAGCATGGGATGGAGAGAGTCCAGGATAACTCACAGGATCCTGGCCTTGATCTTGTTACTCCCTTGCTGGATTCACATGATTTGTCTTTTTAATAAAGTTTAAAAGGCACTGAAGTAAAATATTTTCCTATAAACTGAAACCTAACAGTAAATACGTTGGACAAATGATAGGAGTTGCTCCCATGAAGCAAGTTTATGAAGTATTTGTATCAAATTTTGTAACCTTGAATGGAGGCCAAGTTTGTTGTCAGTACCAAACAGGCTACTTCCAAACAAATAATCTCTTTCATAGTCCTCTAAAGAAACAGAATGAAAACTTTAAGAATAAGACTTTGAAAACTATGTACTGTGCTGCACAGGTCTTCCTGTCACATGTTCAGATTACATAGCTTTGCAAGGTGCTGATAACGCCTGTTACCTGGCTGCTCTCAGAAATGATTTGAACTAAAACAGAAATGGTGCAAGGATTCCTTTCCACTGAAAAAAGATCCCACTCCTGGTGTTACAAATAATAATGTAAATTCTGTTTAAATTTGCCTGATGAATGAATCATTTGTTCATGCTTCCCAATGCACCTTTAAAGTTTTCCCTGTTACTGGATTTCTGTTTGAACATACTTCTCCCACATTTTTGCATCTGAAAAGTTAATCATGAACTGTGTATAAGGTATGAATACACGGGTAAGTATATAGATCACACCTGTGTATTCAGCGATATATTCTCTCTGTTTCTCTCCTTTCTCCAATTAGCCTCTGATAATGTGAACAGACTAACACAATTACAGGTAATGAACCAATTACTATTTCTACAGTCAGGCTGTTTTTCCTTTGACTTAATTATGTTTAAAAATAACAGGCTTTCATTATGCTTTTTATTGATGGCCACATTTACACCCAAAGTCAGCTAATCAGCCATGAACACATAACAGTATGTTTTGAATGCTTATTGCTCAGATGACTACATTTTTAAATGAGCAAAGGAACAAGCAGAAATACACGTAATTGCAATTTAGGGACAGAGTCCAAACCTGGGACGACATGGCATCTGCAGTATTCTCATAGTGTGCTTGGATGTGCACTGCTTCTGCCTATGCATATCACTAAATCTTTGTACCAAAATGGACAATACAGGAAGACAGGAAAGAGAATGACAGTTTAGAGTCAGGGACAAGAGCTAAGTTTATTTAGTAGCACTGCTGTTCTAATTTAATCTTTTTGGATAGGCATCTTTTCCCTCTCTGAGATCACGACAGATGGCTCTTTGGAGTCTTCTTCCATTGTACATACAACTAGTGGAGGATTATCCTAGAAAATCCAGCATAGACCAGTTCTCCAAGATCGATGTGAAGCTAAACTCCTGGCTGTCTTCAAACACCAGAAAACCCATACTTGGAAAACACAGCTCCTGCTCCTTTTTACACTTTTTCTCCTTACTGTTCAAGCACATTGTAATAGTGTCAAAAATACTCAGGGGTTCTCCAAGCACCAAGGCAGTTGTGTGAAAGTGGAGTATGTATGAAGTTGAAGTTGGCTTTTAGTTTTAAATGAGCAGAATAAAAGAGTTTGGGTAAAAAATAAGAATCAAGTCTCAAGCAGATTAAGGAATTTATGCAAACAGATAAAACTTTAATAACTAAAAATTTACACTTTTCTAGCACACACAGACAAGTAATCTTTAGCAAACTGTCTAGTGTATTAAACTCCTTGCGGATTAAAATGCATATTTCTTACCTTACAGGGGAGTGGCCTAACTTCTCACAAGCCAGTGGAAATGTTTTCCATTCTTTCTACTAAATTTTCACTCATGAAAGAGAGAGAAGCTAAGACGCAAAAGCAGGCCAGCAGAAGGAGCATGGTTCTTCACTGTGATGGTGACAGAAAAGAATGATGGTAATCAAAATATCACTCTATTTTTCCATCGTTATTGTAAAGATAACTTCCATTTTTTTCCTCCCTCCAGTAATTGTTTTATTTTAAAAGAATGACAATTTTGTTTTAAAGAAATTTGGCTAATCTTCAGCAGAGGCTTGAAAATTCATTTAAGACACAGCCCTTTGGCCTAAGGAGCTTATTTGAGAGTCTTTAAAACTGTCCTAGCAGGGGTTCGTTCAGCTTGGTGTCTGTTCAGGATTTTTCAGTGAGATGCCAAAGTCTTCACTTAAGTGTGGATATTTGCTGAACTTGGTAACTCAAGATTTTGGACTCCGTTCTATGAGCCAGATGCCTCAGAGTTAGGTACTGAAGCACTTTACTTTGGGTACTTATGGTTTTAATTAGATGCAGCCCTTTAAACTATGAACATTGCAGGAAAGTCTCTCGGCATTAAGAAGAAGTTACATTAAGCCATAGAAAAATGTTAAATTTTAATGCGCTGGAGCACTCAAACTTGGTTCTTACCAGTGAGAATCTCATTTACAAAATGGCTGCTAATAAAATCTCAGAGAAAATATGTTGGCTTCAAAGCAAAATTAAAATAAAGACAAATGACTGAGGAATTATTGTTTTCAGTAAGTTCTTTTTTCATGTGCTAATTACAGAGTAGGAAAGTGAGTCTGGTATCTTATTATCTATCTTCTTTTTCTGCCAGGAGTTTATAAAGGGTGTGAAATGAAGGGGGATAGTAATAATTTCATTTATGTTTTAAAGAAAATAATCAGGTTATACAGCATTTAGTAGTTGGAGCCTGAGGATTCTATTTGCATGACTTTGAAGGATAAATATAATATTATCAGTTATGTCAGTGAAAGGAAAGATGGGGCCTTGAGCAGATGTATTTATTTATATGTAGACAAAAATCATCTCATCAGAGAAAGAACTGACACAGGAGAGAAACCCACTGGGATACAGGCAAAGATATTCATTTTGTTATGACTAGAGCAGTTATTCAGATTTGGCAAAAACAGAGTTTTGCTACTATACACTTGAATATTTTTTATATATAATCTTTGAGAGGGGAAAAAAAATAGAATGGCAGTTTCCAAAAACATTTTAGCTTCCCAACTTCTTAAACAGCTTAATAATTACAGCGGGTTGAATGTTTGTGAGTTGAAATCTCCTGACATACTTGAAGGAGCATGAAGACATCTTCTGTGCTTGGGGATTCAAGACACAGAGAACAGAGACATCTGCTCCAGTAAGTGCTATTAAAAGGAATTCAATAGTCAATACATTATAAAATAGGGGATAAATTCTGCTGGATGTTAAACCCTGGTGGACCCTGAGGATTGGTAACAGATGATGCTTCTGTGTTTGCCCTAAGCATATGGACATGCTGGAGTCCCATTTTGCTCTGACCCCTCTTAGCCTCTAACAGTCTCGGTGCCTCCCAAGATGGAGAGCTGCAGGCAGAGCATCGGAATTAAGTTTTCTCAGCACATCACCCCGTACTTTAGGCTCTGCCACGGATGCCCATTAAATCTAGTATTACACATAAAATTGCCTAGCTGACCTTCAAAGCAATACACCAATTTAGCCTGGCCTCCCTGCCAGCCTTCCTAGCCAAGCATTTGCTTAGTCACTCCTCGAGGTCCTACCCTGCTGGGCTCCTGTCAAATCCTACATTTAGAGTGAGGGCCTTTGGCTCTCCTGCTTGCAGGGCCCACGCTCCCTGGACTTGAAATTTGTTGCTGGTGAAGGTTCTTGAGTCGGGGAGCTTTTTCCTGCCCGTTTTTACAAACACCCGTTACCTCTTATCTGCTCTCCTCAGTTTCTGCTCAGCGTGCTTTAATAAAAATGCTGCAGGCTGTCAGTCCCTACTTTGAACCATGGTTGTTAGGATTTATTTTTAAATATAAACAGCCAGGAGGAGTCTGGAGGTGCTAAACAGCCGGCAAGCCTGATGAATAATGTGTGTCACAGCCAGTGCGAGCCAAAAGCCGCTACTTCGGGACTCCTCGCCAGAGCTGCAGGAACGGTCACCGCAGCCGGTGTGCTTTAAGGCTCTCTGAAATAGTGCAGGGCCTGATGACATGGCTCGTCCTCAGCGCAGCTGTCACCCATCAGCAAGCAGTCCCTGCAATCTCTCAAGAGCGTCTCCTTTTACGTGATAGGCCTGAGCTGTCACCGCGCTTGAGACGGGACTCTGGAATTTATCTTCTCGTAGCTCTTTTAGCAGAGCCAATTAGGCAATTGTGAGAGTGCTGTTATCAGGAAAGCATGCAGTGCTATGGCTCAGAAAGGAAACAAACCGAAAAAGCTGCTATTTCTCAGTCTGCAGTGGCCAGAGCAAGACTTTAAAATAACAAATGGAGCTAAGTGCAAAGCGTTTTGAGCCTCCTTGTTTCATTCTGCACCAGCACAAAGCATGAGCCCCCTGATATTCAGTTATGGTGTTTGAGCGGTGAAATAAACATCTGTAGGGTGGAAATGTCTTAAACCCTTAGAGTCATTCCACAAGCAAATGTCCCAGGTCAGCATTTCCTACAGACCTTCCTTTCCCTGTGTGACAGAGATCAGCTTTGAAGCAAATCAGAAGTTTCCTTGAAACCTCTCCTGGCCTCTCCACGTCTCTTTGTCTTCCCAGTTCTGGGACGAGCTAGTTTGTATCTCTCCCCAGGGGGCTTCCTCATCCCCAGTGTTTCCAGCTAGACGGTGATTGAAGGGCTGACTTCAAAGAATTCATATATATATTCTGAATATGGTAAGTGGGTTTATCTGAAATCACTGTCTGCAACTCCTGCGTACGGTCAAACCGCAGTTCAGGTTTAACACTTTGAGTTCAGAAAGGCAGTGCATAGCTGAAAAGAGCCTGCCTATGTACAGGAGGAGTGGGCAGAGCCAGCGAAAAATGCTCCTTATGAAGGTTCTCTAGCAAATTTGACACTGTGATTTCTGCATGAAAATTAGTATTTTGATAATACAGCCCTTTTGGACACCTTCTGTCCTAGGAGCCAAGAGAAGGGGAATAGCACATAACCTCCTTACCCATGGATTTCACTATGGCTATAGTTCCATAATAAGGCACATAGCCTCAGGGCTGAGATGAAATCTCTTCTCACAGTTTCTCTTCTACCAAGTGCCCTGGCCGCAGCCGTGACAACCTACAGGTTTCTGGCGATATTTTGAACTTTTTTATTTTTTTGGTGGTCCTTCTTTGAGCATGTTTCTAGCATGGAGCCACAAAATTTCTGTGCCAGCAAAGCTGAGAGACACCAGACTTCACAATGGCGTTTGGAAAGTCCAGCTGGGCAGGAGCTGTCTAAGTCAGCCATACTGTGATGTACCTCACAGTATGCAGCCATAGCTCCAGGCAGCTTCTCTTGCACTGGAAAGTCTAGTCTGGACCAGTCTAGGATCTATTCCATGAGGAGATCCATGTCAAAATAACTGGAGAAAAATTGGCCCAACAAAAAAAATATATCAGAAGTTTCATCTTCCTTTAACTTTCCAGCTCCTCTTCCCACAGACTTTCAGAAAGAAGTGAATGGTAATACCTCAGGCTTTTTACTTATCCAAATGGGGTTCTAAGCACATATTTTCGTTTTTTTTTTTTTTTCAAGATGCCTCTGAAGACAAGTTATTGGATGCTGTGCATATTGCATATTTTAGCACCATGGCAATAATCAGAGCTGAGCAAATAATTTGCAGTGAATAATTTGATGAATTTCATCTCTTCTCTCTTTCACGAATTGCTTGTAAGCAGCTAAAAATGAGTTTGTTGATCATTCAGAATTACTCCACCGGTTATTTTTGCATGAACTCTTTATTACAAGCACAGGAAATATGTTAATTTTGAGCTGCTTTAGACATTTTAGATTGGATACATAGGTCACATGATCTTCATGAATATTTAATCTCTGGAGGCATTAATTTATTCAACCTATAGAGGTGATGTAATCTGACATTTTCTTTAGCTTTCCCTGCCTCCAATTCAGCCTCTAGATAAGCCGGTAAAACACCATCAAAGTTATAGGCAGCTTCACTAGCATTTGGCTAATGCTGAACAAATGCAGGGCTTTTTTCTTGCCTCTGATTCCAATCAATGTTAATAAAATGTGCATACTCCACATCTCTAAAGCCAACAAGGCAACAGCAATTCCCTAAGTACGTTACTGAATTTGTCCTTTTCTCCAATGCAAATAGCAAATCTTGCAAAGTCCCTTAATTGTGATTCTGCTGGGTCTAGATCCATCATTAAGTAAATAAACTCTGTGATATTCTGCAATGCTGGTATTACCTAACCATATTGGCAGAAGCTGTGGGTGGAGCAGGAAACCGCTCAAAATTTTCGCATGCGTTAGATTTCCACTAGCATTTAGAATAAGTTTCTCATTAATAAATAAATGTTTATGGATAAACAAACACTTAAGTGGATGCGTATTTTTTTCTAAATTTGTGATTCATGATGAAAAATGTCCCTGATTTATGCTGACATATAGTGGGAAGGGTTTTAGAAAGCCTGTCTTTTTATGTGGAAATTAAATATAGGCACTGGGAAAACCCTTTTTGTATATACAAGCCTTGGTCGCATGGTTAACATCTGGAATGTATTCATTTCTTCTATAAACTACATATGACTCCCTTTCTACTACATTCCTCAAGCAGCAAGCAACATAGATGTATTAATATTAACATGCCTTTGATTCACTTCTCCCCATTTTACAGTCTAGTGCCATATGCCAACAGCATGTCACCGGGCATGATGTAACCAAGTCTGCCCCAGGAAATTCAGAAGGACTATTTTACTAGAAACTAGGCCTAAAAAGACCACAGTTTATACCATTTGTTAAACCGAAAAATATGAGAAGAACTTTGGCTCTACACTATCTTTATATTCTCACAGTGGTAAAAAGGGCAAAGACTCACTCAAGCCTCCAGCAGGGAGCTTCTGAAGAAATAGAGACTCCAAGGTGTAGTAAACCAGATTTAGACACCCTTATGACTCTCAACTTCTCCTCCTGAACAGAGAAAGAAAAGAAGACAGCATGGAGAATGAGAGAAGCTTGACACAGAATACCTTACGCTAATACTTTGCCTTCACATCTGCCGCTCTGAACAGGGCCAGTGTTGTTGGCCACTACTACAAACCCTATGTTTTAACTGTCAGCAAGGTCTCTGGCCAAGGGAATAATTTGGAAGCATCAATGAGACCACCCTAGTTTTATTCAGTAGTGAAAGGTGAATTTAGCTGTGTGGACACAAATCATGTCATGCCAGCAAGGTCAGGGAAGGGGCTCCAGCACTGTGTGCTGGCATAGATACATCCTCATATAACAGGTACATTACCCTGGCGATATTTTAGCTTGCATTTGCTCCAGAGAAAGGAAACCACCACCCTGTGACAAGTGTGATTTTTACCACAGTTGTAGCTCTGGCCTTTTTGTTTTTTTCAATCTTTCCCACCTTACTGTGACCTGATAACCATTTTTTAAGAACTTCTCTACATCTTTATTGATACCCCATCAGATGGACTCAGTTTTGTATATGAAATTATATGCCTTCTATGACTTTTTTTTTCTACTACTGGAAAGACTGTGTTTGTCTCATTAATAATCATTAAGGAAATGAAGATTTCCAAAATTTTGATGGTGGCCTCTCATATCTGTTAAATACTCTAGAACAAAACCTAGCAAAACTATGTAAGATGCAGGAATACTTTAAGATGTTGGCAACAGGCCAAACAGGTCATACCTGCTGTTGGAAGTGACCAGGATGTTCAATGAAGAAATGAATTGTCATTTTCACCAGTAAAGTGGTTCAGTCAGAGACATATCATCAAGACAGATCGCATTAACAGAAAATATTTTTAAGTAGATCTAGCAGAAAGTCAGATGCTGACAGGACCTTGAACCTCACATATTTGCCTCTGCTAGAACAAAGCATTTTTTGGCGTACAGTGCCAAGTTTGGGCACTGTGTTTCAAAGAGGACTGGAATAAAAACATAGATCAGAAATCTAGGAAATATGCTGGAGAAAAAGAAAGAAATGGATTTATTTCACTGGAAAAGGTTTAGAAAAGGTCTAGGTTTAGAGAAACCTTGATTTCGGAGAAATGCAGTATAACACTTGCAGATCTCTTTATAAGATGCTGCAGAAAATCCAGAAACCTCTTTTCTTTATATCTGTTCTTTAACATTGTTTCTCCTGAGTTTGAAGGACAAAAATTTGACCTGACACCTGTGATCTGTGTTACAATGGAGTACGTAATTATATGAACATTTAGTATATCTCATATATCCACACCTAAGGTTTTATAAGCAATTTATATACAAGAATATAGCAGCAGCTTTTAATTTAAATATATGTATTTGCATTATTTTAATTTCCATAGTGAAACAGTATAGTTTTACTGACTTAGAACATTTGGAATGACAAGCTTTGCTTTCCTAGCTATATATTTTAATCATCTAAACAGTAGCTGTACTAGATATTTTATTTCCAAATAGCAGCCTTGATATTTTCAGTAATTAGTCATATAAACAAAATAGATCTTTAATTTAGTTGTTAATTTTTGACACTACGATAGAGAATGTAACTCGGTATGAACTGCTGTATGTTTTTCATTTAGGACATAGCTATGGATGTTGCTATTTTTTCTCTCTTGCATACACACATATATACTACCGCAAGGAGCGCACTGCACATTCCTGTTTGATTCTGTGTGTGCATTTAAAATTGTAAGGAAAAGTCCACCGACGTCCATAGTACAGATCCATGTGCAGAACTATCCAAGCTGCTGGCAAGCCCACACAGCAATGTGCCCAGTGAAGGCGCCCCAGCGTTAACGCTACTGATCATCCTTCTGCTCTCGTGCCAATCCTGCCCCAGGCAGAATTCCAACATTGATGATTGCAAAAGACTTTTCTGGTAAGTGAAAATCCTCTGAGCACAGTCATATTCGAGTTGCGCTCCCAGTTCCCAGGCACTGGAAGGAGATGGCATACAAGCCAGAACATCTGCCCTTAGTCGCTGAAGATTTACCAGATAATCATCAGGGATCAGACATGTTTTGTTGCTCAGCTGCTTTTTGCCACCAGAACTCCTGGAATTGACCCCTGGTCTAATAAAAGCAGGGGGAGGGGATTACTTTAAATTTGAAGTAAACCAAAAGCAGGCTTCCTGCAACATGTAATTTGTAAGAATGCAGCAAAGACTCCAAAAAGCACAATCTGCACATCACCCCCACCACAAAATTAAAGCGTCATCGTTAACTATGCACAGAACCCACCGAACTCAAAGCAGCCCTCCAAGAACAAGCCATTCCTTTCTCAAGCAATCACTGCAAATTGCAAAAGCAACAAATGTTTTAACCACAAATGAAGAAGCCACTGCCTGTTCGCAGAGCTTCTTAGGAAATTTGCCACATACTAAGGCAACATATGAAGACATTGGCTAGTGTTAAATTGGTGAAAGGTCTGTGCTTTCTAGGAGGTACTGAAATTCTTTTTATGGACATAGTCATAGGTTGAAGATAATGAAGGAAATCCACACATTCCAGCTGTCAGAAACTTTTTTCTCTATAATGGAATTGGTGATCAGCAGCGCCCTTGAAGAAGTGAAATTAAAAGAAGAAAAAAAAAGGCAACTTAGTGTTCAGTGAAGGAAGAGACATAGAGAAGATGATAAGAAAAGCAATACTATGGAAGGGTGCATGAAAAAAAACATACTAAATGTAGATAGATTATGAGGAAAAATCCTTACTAGAACATAGGATTTATTTTCAGAAGCAAGGGATTGCCTGGGGCAGACCTCATGAGTGTGATGAGCCTCCTTCTATGATAGCTCATAAAGAGGTTCTTGTTTTATCATTAAATCAAAAAATTCCTGATGTGACTTTACTGGATTGTCTTTGTTTTAGCATCAGGTTAAGGGAACAAAGACACTGAAAAGTCACTTTTGCAAAGGCTTTATAAATGCCTACCTACGTTTAGTGACCGGCCTTGCCATGCAGATGACCGCATTGCCTTGGCAATTGAAGCCAGGCCGTAGAAGCCTCCCTCAGCTTCAAGGTATTCAGTGAAATTGTGCGGGAGTGCATTCACCATGTCGAAACTGGCTTAGGCTCCAGGGTATGATAAAAACATCCACTATAATAGGATGCTGGTCACTGCAGCACAGGAAAGGGATTTTTTTTTCTCATACTGTTTTCTTAAGTTCATTACCAACAACTTCATTTTCCATTACACTATTATAAAGCTGAGCAAGGGAGAGGTTTCAGTAACTTCTTGCACTTCTCTTGAACTTAATAGCGAAGTCCAAACTACAAGTTTAGACAAAAATATTAAGCATACAAATGTACATTTATGTGTCTAAATGTACAGCCTGTATGTAAATCTGTAAACTTGCCAGGGAGAAAAATCTAATATTATAAAACACTCCTACAGACAGAAGATCTCACAAAGACATTTATTTGAGCAGTGTTTCAGTGTAATGTTAGAGAACAGAAAGAAGATTCAGAAAGGAGAAGACAGTGAGAAAATGAAGAGAAATGAAAGTAAAAGCAAAAAAAAAAAAAGGTGTGAGAAAAAAGGCATTAGAAAGAGATACTGTAGCAGAGAGGTGATAAGACGAAGTGCAAAAAATAATTCGAAGAGTCTTTTCAAAACAAGAGAAAAGGAAAAACAGAATTTACTGTGGAAAAGAGAAAGCACAAAAGGGGCAAAAAGATTGGACAAGGAAAAGAAAAAAAGTGGAATAAAAATAGAAAAATATATCAGGGACATGTAAAGAAAATAAACATGCAAGGAAAGTATGGAAAATGTTAGTAAGGTTTGGTTTCATTGTTTATCCTTTATACAAAGGCTAAAGCTGTACGAATTTGGGAATGTATGAATGATATACTCTGTATTTAGAGCAGGGATGGCCAAGATCCTGACTGAATGCATAGCAGAGCTATTGAATCACTCAGTTTTAGGGCATCAAAACAAGGAAAGATATTTCCTTCGGAGTTCTCAATGACAGCAGCATCTGGAAGCTTTCTGGGGGGCCGGTTGGATTTGGGGTGGGCAGGGTGTTCATTGAGTGCCTTGCTAAAAGTGCAGTCCATTCTGTCCAGAGTCCTGATATGAGGCAACTAGGGCTTGGTGCTCATGAGGGAGAGCGTTAACCCTTCTGGCTTATTGCATTAACCTCTCTATCTCATGCTGCATTTCCCACTTCTGCTGGAGAAGCGCAGCCTGTTGAAACATCTCCATCCAACACTGTCAGGATTATTCCTTTGTGCTGTTCAGAGAAAAAAAGTTCAGGAAGCATTACCCTTCTGCTGCTTGCAGGACCCCTCTCCAGGGTATTCTGGAGAGAGAACAGCTCAGAGTCTAGTGATGGGTGCAGACAGATCCAGCTTGTCTGCTTTGAGTCCTTCTGCAGGGCCCTTTGAGTCCCTTTGGCTGCACTGTGCAAGCTCTAATGGATTTTTAATCTTTACCTCTGTCAGCACTAAAATCACTCCCACAGATCAAAAATAAAAATCTAAAACAGCCAAATTATATAGGTCTTTCATTCAAACATACTTTTAAGATTTGCATAATTTAGTATTGTGGTCAGTAACAAACACCGAGTAACAGGGCTCCCTTTCAGGAACACCTAATCTTAATAAGGTGGTTATTCAAATGTCTAGTTTTGTTTGTGGAAATATTATATTTAAAAATAGAAAGTGGTTTTGGTTTTTGATCTTCTGTTTTAAAGGAAAAAAAAAGTGATTCAATAGAATTAGTAACACTTGCAGCATATCAACCCACTCTCTCATAGAAATGCAATTTAGCAAAATGAATGTGGTTGGAAAGTTAGGTCAGAATAACAACAGTTTATTTCAGATCCACCCAAGGCTTGTATGGGAGCCATACCAATTAACATAATAGTTGTGTTTGTTGGGAAGTGAAGTCTTTGTGCTTAGGATGCTTCCCAATTAAAGAATGTATTTGAAGTGGGATTTAATTTTAACATTGCAATACTAGGACATTCACTTGCATCTGTTTTTATTTCAAGTGATGCCAAGGTCACATTTTCAAGTTGGTATTGCTGTCATCAAGCCTCTCCAGTATTTTTATTTACTGTAAGGGAGTGACAGTAAGGGTCGTATGCCAAGAATCATAGTTTCCCAAAGTTTAACCCAAAACTGATGACTTAAATTGTATAAGGCTCAAGTCATGCAGTATTTAGTGGTAAGACAATGGGAGAACTATGAAGCCTGTAGAACTGAGTTCTTTCTCAGCAAAAAATATTTTTGAGCTTAGAGAGCACAGTACGATTAAATTCTTTCAAAGGAAGGTAAATCAGATAAGAAACGCTCTACTAGATCTGAATGGAAAAATCCATGAATAAAGTAGATACTAAAATTAATCTTTTATATTTGCAGGCTATCGGTGGGTTAACCATAATTTCCTTGAGCATATAGATTATTTCCTTGAATTTATAGATTCATCAAATGTGTTTAACAAATATCTTTTAAAGAATCTATGGTTCACTCTCAGATATTTAAAATTTGGATTTTCTTGCTTAGGTGTGACTGGTTGGCTAAGTCACATTCTGTTTTGTCTCCCCCTTTAAGCAGAATGGTATCCTGAAAGCCCATATGAATTTAAAATGCTACCTTCATTAAAAAAATCCACATTCCTTTGACACTGAGCTGTCTTCCACGAACATATTTGTCATACTACATGCAAACACAGTTATTTGAATCTTTACAAAAATAAACCAGAGCACAGCAGAAGTAAATTCATTGAAATGCAGATCCACCAATATCTAAAATTAATCCTAATACAACTGAACAAAAGGATTACTACTGGTGTGTAAGCAAATAAGCAAAGCAGAACAAAAGCTATCAGTAGTTCTCAAAGCCACTTGAGTTCAGGATGTGAACAGCTTCAAGTTTACAAGTGGTATTTAAAAATCAATATGACATTTTATAAATACATAATATGAGTTCAGGGAAATGAGCAGATCAAGTTTTGCAATGTTGAGAAGAAGCATGACATTCTGAAGCTCCTAAAGAATGTGTCTTATTCCAAGACAATTATAGATGTCCTATACACACGTGCATGTATAAACGTACTCTACTGGTTTAAGGTTTGGTATATCTCTGAGTTAAACATGACAGTTTAATATTTATATTTACACAGTTCAGAAGAGACAGAATCAAGTCAGATATAAACCCAAGGTTTCCACCCCTGGGACTGATGCTATCTGAGAACTGCCAACTTCTAAAGTGATAGAAGAGTGTTGACGGACCAGGGATAAAGTCCAATCAAAGGAATTTTCTTATATGGATTCAGTTTTAGAAATTCCCTAGCTTTCCAGTACTGTAAATCAGCCAGCCAGACACACTGGAAAGATACCATAAAATATTTCTTTAAGTGCAGAAAAGGTCTGCATGTCTGCTATACACATATGGTTGGATAGATCACAGGCTTGATGTTCTCTTCATTTACATCCCCGTACCTCTGTTACTCTCACTAGGGTTACTTCATACACCCGTTTGTAACAGAGTGTGTGATCTAGTCCTAAATCCTATGTGCGAAAGCAGCTTGGTAAAATACATGCCTCTAGTTATTGAGCCCATCCTCTGAGGTACCTAATTACACAGTAAGATATAATTTAACTTCTGAATGCTGAAATTAAATATTAAATAAAATCAGTCTGAAACAGTGTCAGAAAGACCTTCCTTGTAGTATAATATCATAAAAGGAATTTAGAAAAGGATGGAATTGGTGACAACTGATTATTTCATGAGCAGTATAAAAATAGAGTATCATATGACATACTCAAGTCAGCTTCTAACTTTCTGGAGAATCATTCAGTATTTACTCACTGCTTTTTTTCTGAAGTGCCCATGATATGATAGATACTGCCTGAATATGAGAAGTAAATCCAAAAATCTGGTCTTAAATTTGTTCTTAATCTGATTCTACCAATGTATTTCTGAAGCTGAATAACTCTTAATTAAAAATAAACTGGTATAAATTAGTAACATTATCCTTTTACTGTAGAAGGAGTTTCAATTGCAGGTTTTAATTATGGTAATTTATCAGAAGTCAAAGAGACTAATATTGACAGGAAAAAGTCAACTAAGAAATAGAACATAGCCTCTCTCAAGTAATGGAGACCAAGATGCAGTAATTTGAAAGGGATAGGTAAAGCTCTGAGATAAATATCTTGATTCTCAAGAGAAGGCAAATTAAAATGAGAAGAATCTTGATTCTTAGATATACATATATGCATATGTTTGCATACAGGACTAGAGGATGCATAAGAAAATTCAAAACTGGTAAGATCTTCTGACTGAAAAAACCTTAAATGCCAAAGTGAACAGTGAAATCTCTCTTAATAAGTAATTTTTTTTAGGACTTATAAAGACAAGTCTACTCTAGTCAATTCTACTAGTTGAAGGAATTCTGTATACAAACTCCTTGAAACCTGAAGAAGTGCACAAAGTTGCAAAAGAACTAAAGCTGAGAGGACATAGCTATATATTTTTCACAGTTTTGTATTTCCTTTGCCACTGTCCATATATAGCTCTTCTGGCCCACTAACTTTCAAGCAATCTTTTCTTATTGGACATTATTGTTTCCTCTTCTGCTTAATATAGAGTACATACCAGTATGCATCAACTTTATTTCCTCCTCCCAGTGCACACAAACTTCTACCTTCTGTGTTAAATATGTATTCTCCCTGTAATCAACAATATTCCTGGAAAAACTGACATTACTTGGGACTGTATTCACTTTTCACGCCTCCTCCAGTGATTGTGGAACTTCCCCTGAAAGAAATGTTCCAGAGTCATCGACTTTCTGACAGTTCCCTGCTAGGGAACCAAAAGAGGTTAACTTAAACCTACATTCAAATCAAAGCAAAACACTATCCATGGATAGCTGTAAGCTTTCGATATGTCTCATGGGAACCCCCTTGTTACAGACTCTACAGACTGTAGAGCCAAAAAGGTAGGGCTTGCCAAAACATTACTTTCCAGTTTTGTTCATTTTCTGCACATTACTTTTGTTGTGATCATTATTTATGATGTGGCAGTCAAGGACCTCTGCTGTAGTGTGGTAGATATGACATAGACAAGTAGCGAAGATCTCCTTGCCCCTGAGAATTCAGTCGAGTTGTCAGATAGGCTGCTGCAGATTCTTGGAAGAGACAGAGAAGTTGAGATTGGCTGCAAAAGGAAGAGAAATAAAAATAAAATGGTTTGAGCAGAAAAATCTGACTTTCTTCTGTGACAGCCATTGCCAAGGAGTTGCGATTTGTAGGAAACACAACTGAATGGGGAGATTTAAGAGATGATTAAACAGTGCAGGAGATATGAAACTATTTATTTTGTTTGTTTGTTTTTTCATTACTTGAGTTTATTTGGGTGGCTAAACTCTTTCAGTTTTTCATGAGTGAAAAGGAAAGTAAGCTCTTCAGAAAAGAACAGTAAGACTTGATGGAAATGATCAGCTTCTAGACTAGAACAAAGGAGAACTGTCATGTTGTCACCTTTCCCAGCACTTCAAAGAACAACGAAAAATTGTGCAGTCTTAGGACAAACTTCCACTAAGCTAAACATATCACCTACCTGACTCACACATTCCTGTAAGCTAGAAACTAACGTACACTTCTGTAGCATTGTTAGGAACTTGGAACTGGCAGAGTGTAAAAATCTAAAACTGGGGCATTTTTAGATCATAGCACAATGCCAATAGCACTAACCACTCATACATCAGCACAGTTATAGAAAAAATAAGGAGAAATGCACATCGTTCTTGTATACCACATCTCTGGCTCACATTAAGCCACATTTCTGAAAAAAGAAGACTTAAAGAAGAATAGTCTTCAACAGCCCTTTAGAGGGGGGCCAAAGTAGATTCTGCTTACAGGCTATGCATCAGGAATATTTTCTCTTCTTATTCACAAGGAGGAATAAGTCTATTAAAAGTTAATACAATAGGAAATTGGAAATTGTGCAGCAACTTCTATGTAGTGAAACTCATCTTTTCAACCTAAGCTCTGAAGGCAAAGAGGAATAAATCTGTGAGACCATCAAACCAAGAAGTTCTGTGGCATGTATAGGGTTCCATGATTGTCATGCAGATAGGATGTGTTTCCAAAAGTGACAGGAATATCAAGAATAAATAAATGCTGGTGGTCACATTTCAGTTTGTTCACAGGAATGTCATAATAGAATGATCCTTTTTGTTCTTTTTTTTTTTTTTGATAAACTGCAGCACTATCTTAAAATCTGTGAATGTTTTGCTACCCTGCTATTTTAATAGCTTCAGGAGTGCAGAAAAGAATGTAAATATGGAATTTTCCTCTGCTCAAATTCTATTGCAGAAAAGTGAGATCCCTTCTTTTGAAATTATAAAAAATGGTACACTGGAGCCTTGAGACCGGAGGTAGGTGTATAGTAACACCAGTAAACCTGGTTGAGGTTGTCAGACTACTGAAGTCTTACATTTTTGTGGTGAATCATTTTCAGATACAGCCAGGATGAAATAGTCTCAAGAGACATGATTTAATATCGATGGTTCATGAAAAGAAAAAAAAAAGACACTTAACCGAGCCAAACTCCTGTACTGAAAAGACCCCAACTGATGTTTCGCCAAACCAGGAAATGCCTGTAGGGAAATGCACGTGCACTAAAAGCAGCCACCTCCAGGGCCCTGTAAAACATTGGTGGTGCAGGCAGGATAGCAGGGCCATCTGAAAACAACCCCCAGAGCTGATCCACACCCATATCATGTCTGTAGGAGGGAAGGTAAAAACTAAGGCAAGGGTTAAAAAATCTTCTGAATACCCAGAAAGAGACAGAAGAGAAGTAACAGTTGCTTTGTTGTTCTGCTGACCTTTGGTCATACAGATGAGCTGCATTTTAAAGGAAAATTCATGATAGTCTATTGTCTACTGTCGTGGTCTAAGTAGCTAGAGGTCTGCATCTACAGGGGACTGGGTATCTCAGTTCTCCCTGGAGGAATCCCAGGAGCCTCTGGGGTAGTCCACAGGAGCGTCTCTTCACATGGCCAAGGCACTGGGCACCTCCTGGGCACTTGAATGCCAGCCCCAGCTGTGTGCAAGGGTGTGCAAAGGGCAGCTCGTGCACTTCAGGCAGCATAGCATCCAGCACCACAATCCTGCAAGCTGATTTTTTCTAGGACCACACTATTGTCCTAATCCTGCCAAGAATTTGAGGTGCTCTTCTGCTTGTTACAGTGGCACCTGCAGCAGCTTCTCGGGTGTTGGGTTAAAGCTGGTGCGCTTAATTATGAGCCAAGGTGTGCAGCATTCAATTTCTCTCCCTCTCACCCGCTCTTTGGGTCTAATATAACACATTATACAGAACACAAGGAGGCTTGTTAGGTTACTGTTGGAAGATGCAAGAATTGGTTAATTTTGCACCATTTCTCCCTGTCATTATAATCTTTGCCACCAGAATGGCTACATTCTGTGAAATGTTCTGTTCTCAGTGCAGTCATTGTCATGTGAATGAGCTATCATAGTCTCCTAATGCTGGAGATGTTTTATTCTTACATTTGTGACATTTGTATTTCAGTGACAAAGACTTCAGCAAGAAAAGGGAATGGAGGAAATTTAATCCAGTCTCTTGATCATTTTTAAATTCTAATTTTATGGCCTTTTCTTTCCAGCTAGCAATAGCACGTTTTTTTTTCATATGTGAGAAATCTGTAGTTAGGGTAAGAATGAACTGATGAAATCAAACCTCTGGGATGTTTGTATTTTAATGGTTTCTGCTCTAAAGACACCACATCAGTGCAAATTGCTGATAGTTAGGAGAGGTGAAAACCAAGGAATATTTGTTAGCCATTTTCTTCTCCCTTATAGGATACACGTTCTGTTAAAATTCTGATGAGCAGGAGCTTATATTACTGAAGTATACAATAAAAGATCAATTATTCTCAAATACTGACATCAGCCAAGAGGATAGTTGATACTAATATCAGAGGTAATCAGCCCAGAGAAGAATGCCATGAATCACTCAAAATGTGTAATGATGTGACATTCAGGATGCTGTTCTGCTTGCTGATTTCAGTGGCAAAAATTACCTTTGATTTTAATGGGGCCAGGATCAGGACCTCAGCCGAAAATTTTCTATCCAGTTCAAGCTTTTTTTTTTTTTTTTTTTTTTTTTTTTTTTATCATGCCACGTCTCTGAAGTGACTTGTATGCGTAACAGTTTAGACAATCCAGCTATATTTTCTTGCTCCATTTGAAATATTTTTAGCTTAATTTGCAGTTTCTGTTAGTCTGGGAAAATATAACATTTAGCAGGCAGTTTTGTAGGGCTTCCCTAGTACAAACATCAAGGGGTAAATTATTATGGCACAGCAAACAAAACATTCAGAACATTTGCAGAAGGAGGGAGGGGTTATGATTATTTTTTTCCAGCTGTGGGTACAAAATAATTGTTCTTCAATGATCTTTCCTACAGCGTGCCTATAAAAAGGTGTCTGAGCTGTCAAAATGGTATTCGGATGGCTGACTGTCAAAGATCTGCAACAGCAACACAACTGGAGATTCTAATTGCATTCAGACATCGCACTGGAAAGTCATGAGTGCATTTTCTCTTTTTCTCTCCCTCTTACAAACATATATTCTTTCAGAGTATGAGCTTATATATCATATATTTTAACAGTTTCAGAACAGTATAATATTTTAATCTGTGTGCATGTCATGTAATAATATCTCCTCCCCCCTTCCCTTTTTAAGTAAATGTTTGCAGATTTCACTTTTGATAATGGAACTGCAAGGCCTCATTATTTCTTACTTCCAGAGGTTACACTGTTTTAATGTTAAAATGTAATCTTTGAGATAGTTTCATTTGCCTAGCCTAACCTCTATGATCAAATGAGTACCTTTTATACTTTTCAAAATACTGGGATCTCAGGACCCATGCATTCTCTTAATCATTGCTCAGTTTCTTTTATCCAGGTTCCTTTTTTCTCCATGCTCATAACAAGACTGCAGCTCAGACCAGCAAGATCTGAACTCTAGTCCATATTTTTAATGTCACGGTTCTATGCATAATATATTTTTTTGATTTTAGTTCACAGGTAACCTACTTAAAGATATCTAGATATGTATTTTAAATTCTTAGATAACACGTTCAAGTAGTTGATCTTAACTTGCAACAACAGAGAATTCAGAAAAGAAAATCCATAGGGAACAACCTAACAAGTACATGGTTGTACTTTTCTACCTGTTTCACAAGGCTTTATTTTACTGGGATTCTCCCTGTTTTCATGCACTGGATTTTGGCTTCTGTTTTACTTTGATATTTGTCTTTATAGTAGAAAAAAAAAATGGAGGTTTCTGTTAAGTAGAGAGAAGCCATTGGGCTGGCTACTCTGAATATTGAATTTTGTCATTGAACCTGGGTGTTAAACAGATGTGAATAGTCCAGCATTTTGCCCACTGTGAACACAGCCAGTCAGCCCTGGCCACCTTCAGTTTCCTCATCAGGGGCATGAAATTCTCTGGGAAAAAATAAACAGAAAAAACACAATATCATGTTTCCCTCTCAATGTTGCACAGGCCCAACTTTCAGACCAGTGGTGAGATCTGATCATGCAGTCCCCCAGTTGTAAAACTGAGGCTAGTGCATCTCCAGTCCTGCTGTCTATAATGGAGCAGCATGCTGGGGAGGTCTATAGATTGCTCCAATTTTACCTTGATATGTCACCAGGATAAGAGACAATGCAGGAAATGCATTTGGCCTTGTTTATATAGCACCTTGTAAAGCCATAGAAACACTTTTACGCTGAATGGAACACTTTCCGCATGAGACTCACGAAGAAGGGCATGGAAAGCTTCCCCCTTCCTCCCCCTACCCCTTCTCAGCAAAACTTACATAAGACTTTTACTGCCAAAGCTGAGCACCATGCAAATTTTCTTTCATTTATGGGCTGCCTATTCTTGGCTCAGGAAGACAAATGAGGTTGTGAGCTGACTTCTCAAAGAGCAGCACACATTTGTGAGCCAGTCGCTGTTTTCTGTCCTCTTTCAGCTTGGCGGTAAAGCTTTGGATGCTACTCCAAATAGCCTACACAGATAACAGGAGTACAGGCCAGAGGAAAATGATATACTTGGGATGGTGCAAATGTTGCTGAAAAATCGGTGTGTTAGAGATGCTGGTGTTTGTCAGCATTGAACTTGGGAGAGAAAAAGAAGAAGTGATGTGTTTAGGAGAACATGCAATCTCTTTACTTGTTTCTCATGGCTTATTTATGCATGTTTAATATGTTAGTCTTATTCAGCTTAGGAAAGATCTTCAGGATTGCGCAGGAGCTGCCGTTAAAATGTACTAGCACGTGCTGTGTGTCATTTTATAAAGCAAACTAACTAAAATGTGAATACTCCAGACAACCTGCCTGTGTGAAGAATACCTGTTAAGAATCAATGTGCAGATTGAGAAACATGAGTGTCTGTTTCCTTACAAGAGTTTCCATCTTGATTTCTTCCGTAGCTCTCTTTTCTTTCTCCATCTTAACATCATATCCTGTTTTTTGCTTACCTTTATGGGCCTCAACCGTTTCTAAACTTAAAAAAACTCAGTCTGGTGCTAGAAGTACTGACACGAAGTTGCAAGTCAGCCATCCAAAAGAGATATGGCTGTTTTAAAATATATTTTTTCTTTAAAAAAAAAAAAAAGAAAAAAAGCTGTTTAGATTCTTTTACTTACTGTGTCTGAACCTTTTATGCATGCTCAAAATGTGTTTTCAAGTTTTCTTCTATATTCATGAAGACCAGAAACTCAATTTTATTTCAAAATGAAAGCAAAGATTATCAGATGATAATTGATTCCAAGGAGTGGGGCTTTAAGTAAAATACCAGTATCAGGAGACTTCTGATATAATCACAGAAGTTGGCAACAACTGAAGAGTCAGGCAGAGAGTATCACTTTTTAATCTCTTTACTATATGGGTAAAAAAATCAGCACAAGTAATAACAAACATTTCTTGATGATCTGACTGCCCATGTTAAGCTAACAATAATACCTCCATCTGGTGACTACCTCCATCTGTGCCTCCCAAACTATTAACACCTCAGCAATATGCAAGAAGGCAGATGTCCTTGATTTATAGGCATAGTACACAGAATGCAGGCTCCAGCTATGTACACATCAGCGAAATAGGGTTGATAATAATGCTCATACCAAAAGACTGAGACACTAAATTAATTCTTTTTCTTTTTCCAAAACACATGGAGGTCTTTGCATAAAAGCCAGTAAAATTAGAATTAAATGGGCCATCCACATGTACTGAAATAATGCATAAAAGAGTTAACTTTACATTCTTTTCGGTTAAATGTCAGCTCAAAGATATTCTGATATGGTTCAGATCTTCGGTGTAGACTCTCTCAGATATCAGTTCCTATATTGGCTTCAGAATAACATGTGAACATCCAAAAAAAAATCATATTCATGTATATAAGCCCTTGTTAGTGTTTAGCATATGGAGGAAAGGGAAAATGTTAGGAGAACCAATGGAAACAAAAAAGACAAAAAAAAAGAAAAAGTGAGATAGAGTGGGGAAATGATAAAAGGAATGAGCAGAGAGCAGGAAAAAAAAGAGAAAAAAAAAACAGTAGAGAAAAAGAGTAAAGAGTAACGAAGAACCAAATTCTGGACAAAGCTGAGCAACTAGGGGATAACACTTTGTTTCTTCAACTTGTATTGACCTTACCTGGGAACTGAGGGTACTTCTTGCTTTGCTCTGTCAGAAAGGAAAAAAAGACAGAAAAAGGGAGAAAAATATAAGACAAAAGAGCTATTAATGTGACAATTTAGAGAGAAAGAATAAAGGTAAGCAGAAAAGCTGAGGTAAATATAAACAGAAAATAAGGGAAGGAAAGAGCTTTAAGTGAAGAAAATGACAAAGAAATAAAAAAGAAAAACTTGGAATGAAATGGAGGCCTTGGCCTTGTGTGTATTAAAAAAAAAGGAACACAAAGGTCTGCAAGAAAAAGAATGTGGGAAAAGGACGAGAGAGGACAATTGGTACAAATATGTACATCTACATTAATACTATTCAAACAGTATAAGACTGTAAAATTATTATTTTCCAAAGAAGGCATTAAGCTAGTGATCTTGCCTGTTAACAGCACATAGACTTTATAGGACTTTTGGGCCCTCTGTTTCATGATGCTGATACTATACTGTAAATCCAAGTTCCTTCTCTTAACATGTTTTAATTTAAACATGCAAGGTATGGGATATGATCTTGCAATCATGCCAGCAGTGGGATGTTCCTAAACCAAAAGCGCAACCTATAAAAAAATAGCCTAATAAAAATATTTTTAGGGAATCTAAGTTGTCCATGAGGATAAGATGCAAAAACTTGCTTTTCAGACCAAAAGGCTAAAAGCAATGACTGAAAAGACATAACTTTATATATATAAATATATATATATATATATATAATTTTTTTAAGTGAGATGAAGGTGGTAAACCGTGAAGCTTCAGTTCCCTTTGTGACAAAACACAGAAGCTACTTTACACCAATTGCTGCCAGCATCTCTCTTAATTGGACAATTGCCATTGTACTTACACTCAGAAAATCTGTATTTCAATGTTTCAAAGATTGACTGCTGCTGTCTTGCACCCTCCCCCATTCATTCATGGGGAGCTTTGAAAGGTGGTCTGCTTTGACATGTACATCATTAGACAGAAGAGGGGAAGCAAGGTATCAATATCAGAAACGAGCAATAGCAGGAAGAGTGTGTGGCAGGAAAAGAAAACAATTAGAAACAGTTTGGTGTCCTGGAAAAAAAAAAGAAAAAGCAAGGTTGGACTGGCAGAATCCCATCTAGAGAAACAGAGGGACAAAACACAATACATTCCCCATTCACTGTCCAACTTTATCAAAGAAAGTCTGCTTCTAAGCTCTTTGAGGAAAGTGCTTAATATGAGAATTCTTGCTCTGAGACTTAATAATCTTGCCTTCCTTTTGGTTAATGCTGTAGGAATAAGGTATATTTCAGGGATAGATAAGTGCTTTAGAAAGCAAATCTCTAGTTTTACCCAACTTCTCACAAAAGTCTTCCTCAGACTAGAATGCAGCATTCTCCATTTTAAGAGAAAGGGAGATTTTTGGAAATTAATTACCAAACAACACCAAAATCATATTCAGAGCAGGAACAAGAGATCTGTCCTCAGTTGCAGAGAAATCCAACTGGATCATCAATGACTAACTGGAACCCTACTGCATTTATATACGAGGCATGGGATTTGCACAGATGCCCAGGACTGGACTTACACTGCTTCTAGAGACATCAATAATACAACTCCCATTAATTTTAAAAGCAGACAAGCTAAATCAATGCTAAGAGCTTTTGAAAATCCTCTCCTAAAGATTTTATACGACATTCTCCTGCCACCTAAATTACATCAGACATCACCAGAATCTCAGGTTGCATTCAATAATTTGTTTGATGTAGTGCTTACTCTGTTTATTTAAAAATAAAAGCAAAATTCCCAAATGAAATAAAAAGTTTAACTGGTTTTTAAGCTTTTATTGAATTCTTCTTAGGATGTCAAATACTGTTGTTTGAAGTTCTGCAGAATCAATGCACTGTATTTTGCTCACCTTTCCTTTGGTTCCAGTTTGCTTGGGTTCTCACTCACAAAATTTCACTTTCGGGTTCAAACTGACTTAAAAGTTCAGCGTGAATTTCAGCCAAGTCCACTGCGTGTGATCTGGTTTATGTTAAAGTCAGCCCATAAACTGCTCAAAAACTGGGCCCAGACTCTTTTGAAACCGGGCCTACAGTCTGTGTAAAAGCAAACTCAAGAAAATGTTTTGATGAACCTAGGTTCAATATTTCAAAGTCTGTAATGAAACCTGAAACAAACCAAATTCCAATTTGTTTGGGGCTTCATACTGAAAGCGTTATATCGCACTGTCAAACTGATGACATTTTACCACAACTTTTACCGTGAAAGATTTTTCTTCCCATAATTTTCCCCAAAACCCCTTGGCTGCTGAAAACAGTCATGTATTACCATGGATACAGATTACAGTCTGGGGCAGGAGGAAGAGAACGGAGGTTACAGCATATAAAGAGATTTCTTCGGAGTTGATATCTGGAGCACGGGATCTGAGAGCAAAAGAGTTTGTTTTATTCAAATACTTCCAGATCAACAGAAGGTTAATTTCAAGAAAGTGAGCTAAGATAGAATACATTTGTGTTTTTGTGTCTTTGGCATAGCCATCTTTCTCTGGAAAACACTGTGAAAACCTTCGCATGTTTACTTGATTTAGTTTAGAAAATAAACATTGAAAAATTAGTAAATTGATTGAAAATGGTTTCTGCTTTCGACTGGGCAGGGAAAAATTAGGAGCCTGTCTTGACAACCATAAGCTTCCATTCTCCTGGTCCTGACCTGGCTTGCTGCAAGAATGTTCATATGCTTTGCTGCTTCAAAAACAGAACCAATCACTAGGTTGGTTCCACAACCACTGGGTTGTTTCCTGCCTCCATAAGTAACAATCAAGCCTTGTAGTACAGTCTAGAGACTGCAAAGGACAAAGATGAGCAGTGAATGATTTTGCAGAGAACTAGCTAGACTTGGAGTGCACAGGCCCACAGGCGCATAGGGACCTAGAAAAAAAGTTTTCTTTTTGTTTGTTTGCTTTTTTTTTTTCCTGGGGAAATGATGATCAATGGGATCCTCAAATCACCTTAGTAAAACAGCAGTGCAAACCTCCCTGGCAAAGTATGTAGGGAGTGAAAATAGTAAAATACCACAGAAGTTACCCAGATTTTTTTTCTATTTGGAAAGATAAAAAGTGATAGGAAAAACTACATTGTTCTCACAGATTTTAAACCATTCTATTAAACTGCATGGAACCCCCGCAGATATTTTTCTGTTATACTGTCTAGGTTAGTGCAAAACCTACTGTAATGTAGAGGAGTGCTGTTGATGTGACCACAAAAAAAAGAGTGCTCTTCAGGACAGAGCAAAGGTGCTCCTCGTTCTGTCACTGAAATATGTCGGTGTACCTATGCTCCATTTTTGTAATACCTGGTAAAGTCATTTTAGTTAAAGATGCTGCAGTCTCTTTCCCAAAGAAAGCAATCGTGAAGCCAAATAATGTCCAGGAAAGGCCTGATTCTGCTCCCACTGCTCCAAGTTTAACGTGAGCAGAATCTGGGCCAGAATAATTTGTAGCAAATGAAGCGAGCAAAAATCAAGGGGGTTAACAAGTCTATTTTAGAATTAACTTCTTCCTCGAGCGAAGATGAATATGTCAAGCTGAGCACTAAGCAGAGGTCAGTGCTAAAAGACCACCCCACTAATCATGGGAATGTGTGCGTGCAGACGTTGATATGTTGCAGCGAGCGTTTCTGGAAGGAAGCAAAGAACCATTTCTGTGCAGCTGCTGGCCCGGCAGCGCTCTGCATCTCTGGCACGAGACGGCTGCACCACCAGCACTTCTTCTGCAATATTCCCTGGCATCCTGCTAGCCTCCACGTGGGTCTCCGGCTGGGACCAAGGCTCCCTACATCCCTGCAAAGCATCCCAGATCCCAGCATGAATGATTCTCCTCAAATGCAGTGACAGTGGAGGGTACATGACAGGTGCTCGGTTTGGAATGTAACTCACAGTCATATACACATCAAGGATAGTCTCCAAAAAGGAGACTTTTCCATGTCTTTTCTGGCACACTGGCCCACAACATTTTCTTTATGGCAGAAAATGCTTATGATTTTTCACACCATAAATTCCCTGGCGTGATCATTTTATAAACTCTTAATCTGATTGCTTAGGTTATTTAGTAGCACCTATTGAATTCAATATGTGAGATGGCAAGGCCCACGTAAGTATAAGGAAGAAGAGTATTCCCTAACCTCAAAAACAGATAGATCAATGCAAATCACTTCTACTAGAGCAAGGGAAATCACTTCTACTTCTGCTTTAAACATACATTTCCAGGTCACCTAAAGGTCACCTTAGAGGTGCATTGCTAAAGGACACCATCCATTTGCCTTGCTGTGAATTCTGAATGCACTGGTGCTTATACAGGGCAGCAATCCTGAATGCCACATTGCTTCATCTGCCAGACTTAGCTGGACTTGCCATCCCAACTAGAGCTGCATGTAAGGGAAAAATCTCTGGTAGATAGGCAATGTTCCCAATTCCAAAAGGATTAGAAGATGAAGCATTATTAAGGCAGAATCAGACTGATACGCCTCATATCTTTGAATGCCAGTGAACAGAAATTTGTTTTCCAGTTTTGTAGAATGTTTTTGCTCATGTTTCAGTGAATCTCCTGAACAGCACCTCACTCATATTCCTTCTGCATCTGAAACTTTCACACAGGGTGGAGGAAAGAGGTGAGGAGAGAAATGCTGAAATCAAGTGGAGCAATGAAATTTGAAATATGTACAAACCTGCAAATTACTCACACAAAGAAGTAATACCAGAAAAAAAAAAAAAAAACCCTACTGTTCCCCCAAAACCCAAATCACCTGCTTTAATCTGACTGCATCCTTCTAAGGTATTTATCATTCCAAAACCCTACAGAACATTTTCACCTCTGTAAATATATGCACATATACTGATGTGTATTAAAAATGCAAAGGTTAAAAAGGAGGCATTTTCCTAATCCTTATTCTCCAATTATTCACCAAGGAATTATTCACCAATTCCTTATTTAAAATTTCTCTTAAAAAATCAGCAAGTTTACAACTCACCTGTTTCTCCATTATTTCCATCTCTAGGGAACAAAAGACTCCTAGTCTGTATGGTATGTAACAAAGGTGTCCAAACCAGGACCATTCCAGGGTTGCCACTGGAACTGAGAACAGCAGCACATTCATGTGCAGAAATCTCATTCCTCCACAGCTCCCTGATATAAAGAATAGAAGTTTGGATGTTCTTTAGCAGGATCTGTAGTCTTAAGCAGATTTTCCTATATCTGTGCCAGTATCCACAGGTTGCTGGGGCTTGGAAATCCTCAAAAGCCACAGGTTTCTTCTGACAGCAGCAGACAGGTTTTAATGAAACTTGCTGAGAGACACAGATATGGAGGCTGACAACCACCAAGAGGTAAAAGGCTAGAAAGCAGAATGTACTTCTGCAAACAAGCAGTCACGCCTCCAGAAACACGGGCACATAACACAAGAGCAGCTATATTGATTATCAGATAGCATTTGACACTGTTAACAGATAAGCTCTTAGGCCAAAGTTGTTGGTTATCACGTGTGTATCACTGCACACTACTTTGGCTTTAATAGTCACACTGACAGAGAGAGGGAGTGAGGCAGGAGACGCGTGATTCAGAAGAGGGAAGAAGAGGTTCTAACCTCCAATACGATCCACAACTTTGCTCAAATCTTTCTTGACATCCACTCCCCCCTCAAAAAAAATAAAGAAAAAAAAAACTAAAACAAAACAAAGCTATAAAACCTAACAAGATATCCTTCACAGAAAACTTCAGAACCCAAAAATAATATTCTTTTGAATGAGCAATAGAGGTTAGTCCAGCATATAGTAAGGGAAACAAGAAAGCAATTAAGATATCTTTGTTAAGGAATTTTTAACCTGTCAGTAATATATGCCTTTTGTTCTTCAATATTTTTGGATAATAAAATCAAGGCCAGTTCCTTCAGAGATGCTGGAGCTATTAGATACCAGTAAAACTTTATGTATCACAGGGATGATGTAAGAAAAAAATGCACTTAATTGAGTGTTCAGAGCCACCCATTGTAAGTGCATTCTGGCAAGTGAGATGTTATTATTGCCAAGGCTCTGCCATATGATGTTATAGATGCATCTTTTCTGAATGAGAATTCTCAATACATGGAGGAAAAGATGGCTGCATTCTTCCAAAAGGACTGAGGCTCTTTAGTATTTCGTCATCATCATCTATGAGAAGCAGTAGCGCCATTAATGAGATTACATTTCTAATGAATTTGTAAGTAAATCAAGTAAAAATGACTTTCCAAAATGAGAGATATTCTGTATTTCCTAGTCTGAATTTGCATTTCTCAAAATGTCTCTGTCTAAACGTTAACCTTATTATTGGTCTCTCAGTCTTATGTTCAGTCCCTGTGAAGAAACAAAGACATTCCTTCCCTTCTTACTTTATTTCTTTTCTCTGGATGAATGATGTATGAGCTTTTTCAAATTCTTTCATCATATGAGGGCTCTATTTAGCTACACACTGAAAGTGTTAGGAGTGAATGAAGACAAAGAAACCAAAACTGCAATGCTAACTGTAATTTACTCTACAGATATAAATTAAACTGGCCAAACTGAGAAAGGCATGGTTCTGATACAGTTTTTTTTTCCAAATAACAGTGATTTACAACCAAATCCATATTTATATAATATATTCAGTGCCCCATAGCTAGATTCTTGAGGGAGCCACAGGTTCAATAGAGAGAACAAAACCAGGCGCAAAGCTAAACTCCTTAGGTTTAGTTTCAGGTTATTGATCTTCACTTGAAGACTTCTAACACTAACTAGGGGTACATGAACTGGAGGAAACATTTCCCTCAGGGGACATTTGTCCAAGGCTCTTATTCTCACAGAGGGTTTTTTATCAAACATATACACCTAACCCCTTGGGGACCGAGTATACGGTCTCAAATCTCTTCAGGCTGGAAGCCTCGCCTTGCTAGAGTGTGGACTTTGACATAACTAGCAAGACCCTAGAAGCCAGCCCCTGCAAGCTGAATCTAGGCAAGAAAATATTCTCCAGCTTCCCATTATAGTTTTCTTTGAAAAAATCCACACATTTTTAGTGCTCAGAGGCATTTTCAAAGAAAAGAAATAGAAAGTTCAATAGACTCCAGACACTAACTGCTTCCCTTAATATTAATCGTGTTCAAAGCCATGAAAACACTGATATAAAATGGAATCATTAAAGAATTAAGGAATGGTGGCATAATCCAAAATAACATGACTTCATGGAAAACAAGTCCTAACAAAGAAATCAGACTTTTTTTAATGCTATTTCTGGTGTGGTTGAGAAAGAAATTATTTCAGAATAAGGAGCTTTAAAATTCACATACTGTGAGAGTGTATAGTTTACAGGAAACATTGCTTTTCATCCCCATACTACCATAGCATCAATCTCAACCATCCCATTAACACTACAATCTCTGACAACAGTATTTATGAGGATTCGGTAAGTATTTTCATCCTTTTCCAGTCATCCTATCCCATGTAATTGCATTCATATTTGCATATTTGTCCTTTAACCAAAAATCCTCCTTGGTTCTTCCCCATATCACTCCTTCTTGAAAAGGGGCTGCTTCTACCTAAATCAGTTTATCTTGCCCTATTCATAATATCCCCCATCCTCCCCAGGGGGGTATATACATACATATACTTACTATAGCTCAACATGGCATGCATGAGCAGAGGTTTCAGAGGCTTTTGTTCCCCTGAGCTTCCCCCTGAAAGCAAACGCTATAACTCTGTACACTTAGTGCTATGTCAGGCCAGCTTCCGCACGGAGAAGGCAGTGGCTAGATTTGGATCTGAGAGCTCACTTGTGTTCTTGATATCCTGCAGAACCTCGATCAAATCCCAACACATCTGCAAACCTCAAACTGCACCTGTAAAGCTGGGAGGAGAATCACAGATGCAAAAGGGCATGTGGTATTTTTTGAGGTGCAGAAAAGCACATAATAGAAAATAAAGCCTATAAATAAAGGTTTTGAGAAAAAGCATACTAAGCTTCAAAAAAATGTAGTCAGAGGGGCAGGGGTCAGGACTGGAATAAATTTGGCTGTAGGCATTTCAATTTCGGAACATGTTGAGATTTTTAAGGAAACTGATTAGATCAGTCATTTATATTCATTGGTAGAGAACATTTGCGTGAGGAACGGACATCTAGGATGGGTGATGCAGTTAACTCACATGTAACTATTAATAAAAAAGATGCAACAATCTTTACTAGGAAGCCAAATCTGTGTGTGTGTGTCAAGCTTCCTCTCTCTGCCCTACCCACTCTTTGCTAGGTCTCCCACCCCTTTGCATCCTTCTCCATAACCTGACTCTCATCACCCATGCACCTCAGTTGCCACAAGTCAGAAAATAGTTTCAGATTTCAGGGAGGGAACTGGCTAAAAACAGAGGATAGGAAAGTCCCTTCTTTTCTGGCTTGGAAAGATTTTCTCATTGAGGCTGGCTATATACCTAAATAAAGGTCAGGTCCTGTTTGTGTAAGCGTTTCTTGATAGTCCCACAGAACTCCCATATGGCATGAAGAAACCCTGTTTTGGGATATAACCAGTTGCCTAAGCAAAATACTCCATGGATTTCATGTTAGTCTTTGTAGAGAGAAGATCTGCTGTTCTGGACACAGAACAAGCCTGTGGGTAATACAGAACTACAGGAAGCTTAACTGGATCCAGGAATAGCACCCAAAATTCTCTCTTGTGATGCAGGTGCCTTTCTCAATAGCTTGCTTTCTCCAGCTTCTGTCATATGTGCCTCTTGTTAATTACTGACTATTGCCTGGTGTCTGGGATTTATGTCTAAGCCTAGGACTTAGGTATTTTCTCAGCTCTGTTGATGGTCACAAGCAGGGCAGGCTGTGAGATCACAAGAGAAAACACAGAAAGTCCTATTTTTTCCTACCTATATCTTAAGAGCTTGGTGTCTGTCTGTCTTATAACAAGGAGGGATAACTGGTCATAGATATGCATCTTGCATGAGAGCCTTTACCAGGTCAAGTTGTGGGTCAGGCTTTTAGACAGTTCTGAGTTTGGGAGGAACAGATTTTCTTTTCTCTTCTCTTCTCTTCTCCTCTTCTCTCCGCTTCGCTTCGCTTCGCCTCCCTTCCCTTCCCTCCCCTCCCTTCCCCTCCCCTTCTCCTCTTCTCTTCTCTTCTCTTCTCTTCTCTTCTCTTCTCTTCTCTTCTCTTCTCTTCTCTTCTCTTCTCTTCTCTTCTCTTCTCTTCTCTTCTCTTCTCTTCTCTTCGATTTTTTTTTTCAGGGCTGAGATATGCCTGTTCTTATATTGCCACAGTCTTGGAGGATTTCTGAGACAACAGTGTTTTCCTGAATGCTTATTGTATAGAGAGAGAATAAATATTTAAGTCAATCAGACTTACCAGTTATTTATGAGAAGCTGAGCAAACATTAATTTGGCTAGCCATCTTGACAAGGGTTAATCACACATTTCCATAACCTGCTTATACAGTTATTCCCTCTATATACTCTGGGTAGTTTTGGAAGGTCAGGCTTGCAGAATGCTGCATGCTCCAACTTTAAAGCCCTGCAAAACACACATGACTCATATCTAATTGTTAGCATTTATCATTTTTATATTCTGAGTATACTCAATAAAATGGGATTTACTCTGTTGATGCGACAGTTGAAATATTTTTTGCTTAGATTTAAGCAAGAGGTTGTGATCGCTCAGTTTTCTGATTGGTACAGGCACGTTACAGCACCATGTTTCAAGCACAGAGGTGTTACAAGGGAATGGATGGTAAAAACCATTTCAGCAACAACTTTGTATGCATTATATGCATCAGATTGCATACACATATTGTGCCCCCTTGATTTTTAATAAGAAACATTGAATTTGGGCTAAAAATGACTCTAAACATGATTGTTTAATGATGAGTGTGTGTGAGAGTCGCAGGTTAAATTTGCTTAGCCGTTCAACAAGAGGGAGAGTACGAAATAGAAAGAGTGGCCTGGGTTAGTTTTTTAAGCATCAGTCAGCTGATTGTCCCTGCTAAAAGAGAATGAAAGTAGAACAGGTAGGAGGAAAGTTATTATAACAAATACAAACTGACTTCTGCCGAGGGAAATTGTATCAAAATAATGGGGGAAGTAGGAGAAAAGGTACGCAATCTGTTGCTTTAATTGCAGTGTAATTAGCTGCATGCATCTTGAATCCACTTCTCATAAATGTGTGCACTTTTTACATTAAAAAAAAGGAGCACTAAATGCAGAGGTTGTTGTCCAAGCTAATATCCATTATACTCTGAGATGTGATTCCCATACATTGCTGCTATCCATTAGCTTTTAAAGACCAATTAGCAGGAATTCAAGATCAGTGTGGACTAGCCTTGTTCACTTCAAATTTTACAAAAAGACAGAAAAGGAACAGATGGGGGTGTGTGAGTGTGTGTGTGCGTGCATGAGTGTCTTTACCTTGTCTTCTGTGGTTGTTTATACGGAGAATCACTGGCCATGTTTACCCTAGTTTGCAAGCTGTGCATCCAGGTTCACAGCGCCCAGGGCCCTGAACCATTTGCATCTGTGCTGTCCTCCAGCCAGGGCTCAAATCTCCATCATTCTCACCATGTACCTGCATCCTTTAACCCAGAGGAGCAGCTGGATCCACTCCAAACAGTGAGGGACACAGTAGGCAAAGAGTGGAGACTACCAAGTGTTTACAGTCAGGATCCAAGCTAACAGCGCGACGCAGAGGTAAGCATGCTATGAATAAAATCTCTCATTATACGCACAAATGTATTAACTAAACAAACAAACTTGTTTACAAAAGTTTCATTTGAGTAGGGAAAGGCATATTCCTCACCTCAGATTTGTCCTTCGCAGCTGCCTCCTGCAGTACAGTACATACAGACAAAGACTTTGTCATGACATCTGTCTGATCCCTGAATAAACATGGTTTTGAACACATGTGCTGTTTCTGCTTCTGTATTTGTACAGAATATAATAAACTATGAAAGTCGTGAGGCCATTAAAATACAGCCTGTTTTAAGATGTCCCTTTCAGGTTAAGGAAAAAAATCAGTAGGAAGAAGACAAATAATAATTTATTTATTGCATATGCAGAATCCAGAAATAGTGAGTAGTGTTTGCTGGGAAAAGGAAATGTCACTGCTCATTTTATGGGCAAAAAAATCTCAAACTTTCTTTATACTTACTCAAGTATAGGAATCCTGAATCTATAAAGACTGATCTGTATGTCACATAAAAATAGTGTGTTCCTTCAGCTATTTCTAACCAAGGATCTTATGAAGAAAACTGTAAAGACAAATCCTTCCACTCACAAGAAGCCTCCGCCAAAATAAATGCAACATAGAGAAGATCCCTTTTAGGAGCAGGGACTAGGTACTCCGTTCAGAAAATGCACAGCAGCAGTTTGGCCATCTTCTCTTTCAGTTCCCCATAATACTATATAAGCATGTATGCATATAGACAAAAAGCTCTGTGGGAGCAGATACCCTCTGAAATATGTAGTTTTATTATAACCTACCATGTGATTTGCACTGAACATGTTAACCTTATTCTCCAAGTATGCTGCATTTACTATGTGTTTTGCCAAATCAAGCACATTTCTTTTTTC
>NW_028290127.1:0-23471 GCF_059628265.1 Tinamus guttatus
TTTAATCCAGAGATCAATTTAGGCCAAATTCTGATAATGCTTATTCTTCAAATACCTACAAGGTCAATGGGACTACTGTAGGAAACAGGAGATTTTTTCATTCCAGGTACTTCATTGCTAGCTTGTGAAGTTTTAGACGTTACACAACAGTGTGTCATAATGATTTGTAATATGGATTAACTTAAGGAACTAAGGAAATGATAACTATGTGTCATTATGTACAGCCCTTTAGGCAGCTATTTCCTTGCTTCATAAAGCAAATATAGTTAACAGTCACATAAATTCCATTTAATGTGTTATGTAAAAAAAATTTCAAAAAAAAAATCTCGCTAACCTATTATCAAAATGCATTTTTTTCAGGTCACTGTAACTATTGCAAAATTAAATAGAAGTTTAGCTTGAGTTTTAAACAGTCTGTTGTGTACATATATTCCTAGCATGCATTACAGTTAAATTCTTTTATCTTCAGTAGCTGAAATTCCATGGCCTTCTCAGAGCAAAAATGCAAAAAGCTCCTCTTCTGATATAAGCAAGTATTAGACATTTTCTTTAGCATTTCTAACTTCAATCTCTACTCTACTCTATCACTGTAACAATAGCATTTTATGTAGTTATTTTATCTCTCTAAGGCCAATAATATTTGCACTTGCAAATGCTTGGACTTTATCTGTTTGCTGGCCAGTTAGAATGATTTACCTAAGATCCTGTAAGGTTATTTAAAATTTGCTTCTAGCAAGTCTGGCAGCCTCTGACTTTTGCTATTTGTGTATGCGCTTGCTGTTATGCCTTTTATAAGAACCTTGCTGGCTGCCAGCTGCTGTATCAACTCCTTGAAATAACAGACAGACAGGACAAGTTAGAGCAAGTCAGAAGGTTGCTCTAATTCATGACAGGACACTTATTTGGCAAAAGACTCTCTTACTCAGCACTAAGACTCTCTTACTCAGCGCTAACTATTCTTTGCTCACTCAGAGTTTGCCACTGCAAAGGAATGACACAGTAGATGTTAGAGGTGGAGAGTCACATTAGCCACTTCTTTCAGTGCAGAATTAATCCCAGCTGTATTTTTCCAGTGTTTCAGTCATCAGGTATACACACGTTGAGTAATGGGGCTAGCACTAATTTCTGTCTGAAAGTATTTCACCATCTGATATGCTGTGTCTGTTAGTGAGCAAAGAATTTTTGTTCGTTACCCGCTTTGTGCAATTTAATCCTCCTCTGTAACACAATTGCTAAGCAGGACTCCAGAAGTTTAGGATTTGGAGTCTCTATCAATCAAGAGAGTCCCTTTAGTGTTGAAATTTTCTCATTTATAGATAACTATCATTCCTTTGCACATAATCCAGGTCAGGTATGACTAGCTACCCAGTGATTTTTAATGTGTTTGTAAAAGGATGTCTGTACTGAGAAGTTATAGACTTAATTTTCAGAACTACAAATTACCAAAACTACAACTGAAAAGGAAGAAGCCCTTCTGTAAGCCAGACCCTTCTAGCACCTCAGGCTGGATGGTCTTAAACTGAAGCAACAATATGTCTGTGTGTATGGGTATTTTTGTAAATGGAGATTTTTTTTTTTTTTTTGCATTGTGCTAGCCTCAAAATTGCTCCTCAGTCATGTCTTCCTCCATCATTTGTGATATTCTCCTCAGCATTCTCTTCAGTCTTGCAAGGGTTTGTGGCATAGATGACTTGAAATAGAGTGCAGGAGTTAAATCTCAGTAGCAACCAAGGAATAATCCTGTTAGGCCAAATGTTCCCACAGGTATGTGGAAATCCCTCTAATACCCTTGTAAGCTTAGAGCAAATATTTCAAGTGCTAGAGGGAGAGAAGCATGCATTTTCTGTGCCTTGGAGGATAATCATGGTCATCATTTGTGTCCTGGAAATTGCAGGGTATATTCTCCATTCTAGAATAATTATTTCAGATATTCCCTCATAATCTAAATTTAATCATTAAAAGTGGACTATGGCAGAATGAATTGACAATGAAGTTAACTTTGAGTTCTCTATGCATTAATTCTAGTTCACAGTCACTTAATATATTTATTAGTGACATTTTGCAGCATCTTACCTCACCTGTGACTGCAAGTCAAGATGTGATGTGACTAACAGAAAAGGGAAATCACGCATAATGAGGTACAACTAAGCAAGTATAAATACCCACCTTACTTTGAACAAGAAAGAGGAATGAAGAGAGGGGAATGAGATTCTCTGTGACATTTATTTTTAGACAGCTTCATGAAAAAGCCATTTTTGGAAGGGTTTTGATTACTCATTTTAGTGCTTCAAGTACATTGTTACAAGCTGTCTCCATCTGTCAAATCAGTTATGGTCTTTCTTAAGTGATGCAGAGATCTTTGAAGAGAGAAGAAACAAACACCAAATTTCCTTACAAAGCTATAGGCAGAATGCTGACTATTTTAAAAATGAAGGTTGTTTTTCTGTGTTTTATTTTCTTTTTTCTTGTTGTTGTTGCCAATCACTGATAGTACAATTCATTTTCCTCTATCCATACTGCAAAACAAATGAAATGGTCTAAAGGGGCTTTAAACCTATCAGCAAAGCACTTCTGTGTTTGTGCTTGCATCCCTGCCATCAAGTAGCTCATGTGAGCTAACAGGCAATGTTGCTAAAAGAAAAATTGCTTTAAGATGGTCATTCTGGGCTTCAGAGGATAAAGGTGTGAAATGTTCACAGTTCATGTGCCCTTTAGGTTTATTTCCTTTTTTTTAAGATCAATAAATAGAAATTTAGAAATAGAAATATTTTTCTCAGCATTATTGAATTTTCTGCTTTCAAGCCTTCTATCCTGACACTGCTTTCTGGCAGCATGTATATATTAGAGGTATGTGCTCCTTCCTACATGAGCTGGCTGGCAAAGAGATAGGAATGCTAGAAATTGTGGGAACCAGCCTCCCACCTCTGTTCCTAGGCACTAACCAGTAAGTGTATTTGCATATTTCTGTTATGTCTTCTAGCATAACAAGATATGCTCAAAAAATAAAAATAAAAGTAAAAACAAGCAACTCTCACCCTCAGTTATGATTTTTTTTGATTAGCATCAATATTAGTAGAAAAACAGTCTCTAAAAGTAGGCGGATGAGGTCACGCTAAAGAGATGTTTAACTTCAATCTGTAAATGTGAAACATCAAGTAGCAATGTGCTGATATCCTTCTCTCACCATTTAATGACCCAAGGCTATCACAGTTACCTGCTACGGGGTAGCTACATTCTTTTCTTTTTTTGTTTGAATCTACTGATATTCCCTGCCTGCCTGCACACAGTTGCTCTTGATGCTTGTGACAGCTCTGGAATGACTTCTCTGCCTCAGCACTCTAAATAATTTTTCTAACCCCATGCAAGTCTGGGGATTTGTTAATGAAAACATCTACTCATTCAAGGAAGATAGTATGAATATCAAGAGAGAAAACAGTGTAACTATCAATGGGTGAAGTGTAGGTAAGTTCTAAGTCAGAAAAATTCCTACTATTCAGATCTGGTCCTCTAAGCTATCTGGTTGCCCTCAGCTTCCATTGAAATATGATATTTAGAAAATCATAAGAAAAGGTTTTAAATGATGAATTACAGGGAAATTAGCAGACAGGAAGTCCAATCCTGAAACATAAGTGATTTCTATGCATTTGTTATAAAGGTTTTCTTTGCACGGGAGTCTCTTTCATATGCAAAGATTTATATCAATTTGATGTGGCTTCCTCTCTCTCAATAAATAGCTTTGAAATTACTGCAATTCCCTGACTGCACTTGATAAGGAGCCTTTTGTCAAATACCAGTGTGCAATTCATATGGCTGAAATTTGTCCTAACACAAATCAGAAGCAAAGGGATCAGATAAACCTCTGGTATAATTACAGTGCTTCCTAGGGAGTTACAATAAGACCAGTTTGACTCGAGGCTGTATATTTAGCCTGGAAACAGCCAGCTTGGGCATTTCAAACAGGACGGAACAAACACACGTGCAAATGCTCCAGCTGCCGCCGCGATGCAGATGCTAATAATCCTGTGGCTTTGTACCCTGTGATTATGCACACACGGTGTAGTGGTTTGGATTAAAGAGTTAAACTAAGTGCTTCTCCCACCCCTCTTGGCGGAAAGAAAATTCAGACGCATCCGATATTCGCAGACAGTTGGGCAGCAGCTGAGGTTTCATTAAGAATCCCACGTATGGCCAGAAGCAACATACACCTCGCTGTTTCCGGGAGCTGCAGGCAGCCAGAGCAGATGGTAGAAATCATCATCCCCAGACAGTCATCAGGGGAACCTCAGGCCACATGCTTGCATTTTTCTCAATGAACCGCATACAAGGAAGGCATTCGATCCGTGTGACGGCAGCTGCCAGCTCCTCGGGGAAGAGGGAGGCCAGGGATTGGAGGAAGCCTCTTGCAGGTTATTAACAGGTCATGCTGTGACATTAGCAGTCCGGAAACATTGCATCTCCTGAGGGGCTAAAACAAAAGCAAGAGAGAGGTTCCTCATAATTCAAACATAGTTCAGTGCTTGCAGATTATAGCACATAATCTGCTTGGCAACAGCACAGCTCACAGAGACGCTCTGCTCTGATTTTTTTCTTTCTTCTCCCAGTTTCCAATAGAAATGTCAAAAGGAATTCTTTATGCAGTGAGCGTCTGGCATAAATCTCAAGGGAAGAAGACAGCAGCTTCCCTACGATTTTCCGAGTCAGACCTGGAGGCCAGCATTGCCATGGTGGCTGAGCTCCCGCGTTCAGCCGGTCCTGACCTTTCTGTTCTCCTTGCAGTGCATTAGACGCTGCTCTGCTCATTCATCATTGCAGTCTGTGTGAATCACCAAGCCCCTCCTGTGCACAGGGGGGCTCGCTGCAACTGCCTGCCTCATTAGGCAGAAATTTTCCTTAGTGATATTTCGGAGGACACAAGGTTTTTGGAGGAAGAGTCTTAAAATATTTATTGCATGTGTATGTTATTGTTTTTATTATTATTGTTGTTGTATTTAATATATTATGATATTTTATATTGCACATGCAATATTGCAGTAGTTTACATTGCAATATTAATTATTGCATGGAGGGGTTTAAAAATCACCTATAACCGCCCTCCGCTCTGCTCTCATCCTTCTCAGTGTAGCCAGCCATGCACTCCAGCCTGCAGATGGAAGGTCTCCAAATCTCAAGCCTAATTTAAACATTCTCCGTCCAGTGTTGACAGATTAGGGCGATGGTACTCACTCAGGCAATCCCAGTTTGTATCCTGCAAAGCACAGTAATGTAAATATAAATATACGTGTGGGTTTGTGTGTACAGAAATATGTGGGTGAGGATGTGGGCATGTATTTGTAAATACAAATAAAATGATTTCATACCTGGAAGCTACTTCCTTCTTTATTGCTTGTACGTTCCAAGGCTTAAATGGGGGTTATCAGAATTTGAAGTAGACAGGTTTTGCAATTAAATATGCCTTAAAGTTTTTAATGTGCTAGGTGCAAACCTACACGAACCACTTTTCCTTGTAAAGAAACTTATTCTCTTTTTCCTTTACAGGAGTTTTGTGTTTCCTGTCTTTCACAGTAGACCTAACCTCACTCAAACTCAAGATCTTTTTTCCTCTTCTCCATTGTGCCAGACCCTGCATTTCCCACTCTCTTGCTTGCTTACGCATCGCAGGTAGATCCTGAATAGGAATATCTCAGCTAATACAGCCTTCTAGAACACTATCTATCTGCTGCTTGCCAGACTGTCCAAAAGGCCATTGTATCTCACTCTGCTCTCTCAAGAATCCTTCCCAATACCTCAGTTCTTGGTGTTATATGGTTATGAAGTGACTATGAGCTGTGACTTTGAAGGGACTATGAAGTGCAGTAGCTGATATATTGGAAATTTCTGGGGTGCATTGCATATGAACTTCACAAATGACCTGGCCAAAAGACAGAAACCTGGAGCACTGTGCAAATGTTGGCTGTTTTGCCAGGGCTTCCAGGAACCTGGAAGACTGGCTAGAGAGGGAGAAATTAAGATGTAGTTTTGGAAGAGTGACTGCAGTATTACAGAACTAACTGCTACAGAGAAAAGAAAAAAAAAAAAAAAAAAAAAGCAGCCCTAGTTTTTTGATAAATTGCCCGCAGGTAGAGGTAACTTGTCTACTAATGCCTTTCGGAAGCATTTACTCATATCTTCAGCATGGGAGGAGAAGCTGGCACCCGAAATCCCTTCAGCACTCTGTTAAAGATTAACCAGCAAAATAAGAAAGGCTAGGTCTTGTTGGTGCTGTCAGTTCTGCAGTGACAGTAGACACAGTCATTTCGACAGCTTTGTGAGTCTAACAGGTTTTTGAGGAGTTCCCTTCTTGCTGTTCTCCTGGATCCCTGGAATCTCCTACACTGTGCCAATGCCCAGTAATATTTTCTGAGTTACTGAAAGGCAATTTGAAAAGGGACATAAGCGGCACCAAGGGTGGGCTCGTGGGCATTACCATGCTGACCCAGTGCCTAATGAGTCACTCGAGGCAGGCAACTGCACCGGCAACGCTGGCTGCATTGGGGCTTCCTTGGCCACCACTAAAGATGAAAGCTTTGCAGGGAGAGATAATGTTTTTTATTAGAATGACTGACAGAAATGAGAAAAATGAATAAAGTTCCAAGTTCACAAGACCCTCTTCAGGCTTAAACAAAAGCAGGAACTTCATGTGTGGGAACAATTAGCTGTTAGCAGCAGTTCTTAATTTTCACCACCAGTAAGATTTGTGAGATTGGAAATGATGATGCATTGCATCCTAGTGCCAAAGTCTCACACTCAACATCCTTTCAAATCCTTTTATTGTCTGTTTGCATGTAAAAGACTTCAGCTTTTAGAGAATGGAGCTTGTGCTGACTTGTCATAGTATTGTTTTCTCTTTGGCAATTATTTAGAAAAATATGTGGCAGTAACAATAAGGATTCTTGTTGGTGTCGCCAATTAATAGGAATCCAAACAAGGGGGACAATTTTTATCTAGGTATGCAAGGAGAAATAAGCAAAGCTCAACCATCATGAAACATGACTGAAAAAAGAGTTGCTTTTTTAAAAAAAAAAAAAAAGTTTTATAAAAAATAATTTTTTCCTTAAATATAGAAATTACTTTTATCCTATCAAGAATTATCTATATCTATAGATATCACTATTATCTATAGTACTAAGTCTAGACATATTCTTCTTTGTTAGAGAATATTTTCATATGAGACACTTTCAAAAAGAGCCTTTTATGTTTCACCGACTGATGAGAGTTTTAGTGTCTGTGCAAGAAAATAGTTTCAAAAGAACAAAGTTAGTGATGTGGGATGGAATTGGCATTCATGAAATAAGTCAGCCTGGCAGTGAATACCACATTCACCCAAAGGCAGATGCAGATCTCCGGGTAGTAAGGGCCTAACAGGACACGACATCCCACCCTTCTCCTGAGCACTGTGTGGTGCTTCATGTGTTCTCCAGCCAAGTCTTTTGTGGTTGCCTCACTCCGCATTTCCCCTACTTCACCTCCATCCAACATTGCAGCTGCATCTGATGTGGCTGAGGTAAGCTCAAGCCTGTGCATGCCCAGCAATTACCTGATTGCATACGATATCAGCACAAGAAGTCTGGCAGCCTGTCCCAAAGTACCAGTACTGGATGTCTCACATGTGAGTGCAAAATCAACAAACGTACAATAGCAAGTATTTAGGCATGTCTGTAATATTTCTAAAGTAAGGAGAAATGTTTTCATTTACCTATAAATGTAATTGACTGTGTTCCCTGTACGTTTTTTTTTTTTTCTAAACTGGGTTAGCTAGGATTATACTGGCCGATTTTAGCATATTGTTGTTTAAAATCTCCGGTGGAGAGATTTTTTTTTTTTTTGGCTATATTTTTATACCAGCACTAAGTTTGTTATCTTCTAATGTTACTGTTCTCCTACTCGTATGGAGAAGAATACTAACTCAATTCAATCAATGACCCTCAATCTTTATTCCATCACCATAATCCACTACCCTGCTAAAATAATACCATTTTTATATTAAAAATGTAGAATCTTTGTAGAATCTTCCTTATGTAAAAAGACTTCCAGAGCCATTAATATTTTTCATTGTTCCTCTTTGGACATGAATTTTACTTTGGAAGTGAGGTAAGCAGAAATTAACACAATTTTCAAGGGAAGATCACACCACATACTTGTTTAAAGTGTGGAAGTTTACACTTATAACACTTCTTTTTTTATTCTCCAGCTCAGGCTGACAGCTCAGGAAAGGCCCATTCACTTCCTGCAGGTGATAGTGGCAGTATCTGCGAATGACATACCAGGGGGAATTGGACTAGGATGTTCAGCTCATTTTACCATATGGCGCTCAGCCTATAAAATGTGATAGCACAACTTCATATCTTCCCTACTAATCTCAACTGTGGTTTTATCTTGAGAAGGATTCATACAAAATCAATAAGCGAGTGGGGAAAAAAGCTCAGCTTTGTAAATAAGACTCATCTAAATATATTCCTGATCCTGCATGAGGCACTGAGCCTCATAGAATGGTAAGGAAAATAATAATAGTAAGACTGAGATGCCATGTCAGAGTAAAAGAACACCACAGCCTTCCAAAATTAAAGGTATACTCTGTGCCAGTCCTGTGACATTAGCCTGTAGCAACATCCTGAAGCAGAATCATGGTCAGGATTCACTTTGGTCCATTATAGAGAAGAAAGAGGGTTGTGCTTCAACAAATATGTATGGGCTCATTTTCAGATAAAGCAGGGAGTATATTAAAGCTTCTGGCAAGGCAATGACCTTTGCAAGGCCAAGAGAGAGCAAAGTATATCACAATAGGGAAAGAGACTATCTCAGGGCAAGCTTATACTATTTTCCAGCTCCAACACTAGAGTACAACAAATCCTTAGAGTGTCAGAAAGAAGCAGGCTGCTAGAGGTGACAGGAGGATACCAGAGACGTAGCACTAATTCAGTGTGATCAGTGACTCAGTCACTGAGTTGCTGATTGCCAAACATAACCCTGTACCTTCAGAGAATATGAGCACACAGAACTCTTCATGAAAAGCAAAGGTACATTAAAAACATGCATGAGAAATGCAAACACTGAGAAAATAAGAAGGACAGAGAATGGCAAACACAGAAAAGGAAGCAGCAGAGGTAAAGGCAAATATGCACAGAACTAGTAAGGGACAGAGCAAAAAGTAAAAACATAAGCAGAATTAGTGATTAAAAGAAAGGTTACCCCATAAATCTTTCTAGAAGATTTTTGGGAACTTTGAAGAAGAGATTTAGTTATAGCAATGATTTTACAACATGATGACAAAGCAGAGATTAAAACTTACTGCTTTTAACAGTGCAGTACCTATACAAAATTTGCAAGTGTAAATCATTGACTTCTCTTTTTACATAGATTGCTTTCAGAGTTGTAGAGAAAATGTGGAGATCTGAATGACCAAGGACCAAGACCTCCAATGCCAACGAAAAAAACCAGGAAAATATAAAGTATATTAAATTAAACCCCATTTTAATGTAACATTTTTTATGAATCTTGGAACTTTACATCAGTCAGAATACTATAATCTTGGTGTTTTCATGGGTCCAAATGCTTATACATTACTAACTAATCAATTTGAAGTAAGAGACGTAAGAAAAATCTCTTTGGAAGTATTCTTTCAACTCAGGAAGACTGGGTTATGGTCAAGATTTAATACAGTATGATTTTGAAGCTTATACTATCACTACTAGTAGCATTGGAACAAATTTCAAAGAGTATAACCCAACAAACAAGAAAAATGAGTTTTTTTTTCCTAAAAGACTGTCAACCATGAATATTATCAGTGCCTAAATAAAAATAAAAAATATGTTTCTTTTTAAGATGCTCCCATCCAGAGATGAAGATATTTTCCGTTATTAAAAGTTGGCCACCTGAGTTGGCTCAGCAAACTTGGAAGTCAGACACTAAAACAATGTCTGAAAAAAGTATTCTTGCTTTGCTATTCTTGACAATAGCAAATAAACCTAGTTGTTTTGTTGCTCCTTTGAAAAGCATAACAAACCATCAGGTGACTAGCTCCCTCATTGAAAAGATAGCTTTTACTTGAGATTATTTTCAAGGATCAGTGTAAGTAGTTAAGGATCTCTTTCGAAATTCCCCTGGGATTATTTCTATTGACTTAGAGGGCTATAAATGTTGCTCTTGATTCTCCACCTCCTCACTCCATGGTTCACAGAAGGCTGCAATGTCCATAGAACTGGAAGGGACTTCCTCCAAAACAAATAAGGACACATTCTGTTTTTTAAAGTGCTGTGTTAGATAAATTGGGACACTTCTTCAGTTTTACCAAACAAAAATATTCCCAAAGTATTATGTATCTTTTTCTAAGAAATAAGCTAGGGACCTCCAACAAATCATAGCAATGTCTCAAAATAAAAGAAAGCAAGCTCCCCTTCTGCTTTCCAAAGTCAAAGATTTTGAGATAAAGAACTAAAATCAAATTCAGCTCATGTATTACCTTACAGTCACTTCCTAGCACACAATACTTTGTATGACTTGTTCTCCTGTCAAAACCACAGTCTGTGATACCACCAAGGTCATCACAGTTGAAATCGCTCTGGTACAAGGTGTAATGTCTCAAAAAACATAGGTGACTTAAAGAAAATCTGCTTCTAACTTAGAAAGACTTGCTTGGGGCAACAAAAACTGCTCTAAATCGGAACCAAAATATTCCTTTAGTCACAAAGAGCAATATTCCAGCAGCCTAACACAAAGCATGGTGCTGAACATAATTTCAGTAAGGTAGAAGTGAAAAAGATGAAAAATACCTATTTGATAGCAGTTAATTTTCAATAGTCATGATTAAGAAACGTTACAAACAGCATGCTAACTCCATTCCTCCAGGGACTGCCATTGGCAGCCGACTGGTGGTAAAATGTCCTTCCTTCCTTCCATACACACGCAACATAGAACAGTCTAGTTCAAAAAAACTAATTAGCATACGCTGTGCAGCAGGTGCTCTAGTGAAATCATAATCATCTGAATAAAAGCTTAAAGGCCTTGGATTATCTTTTAACACCAAAATAGGAGACTTTAATCAGGTCTGCTATGTCTGACACATACTGAGAGTTAATTAGGTTTAGCAGCAGTAATCTTAATGGAAATGCTTGGTTGGTGGTGTGTTTTTTTTTTCTATTTTTCTATATATTTTTTTAACCTCAGTACCAAGGCCTGAGAATTCAGTTTAGTTTTTCAAGGTGATTTCTCTCAGTGCTAGCATGAGGCTTTGAGGATTTATCTTCCTTTGGTCACTCCTTGTGGTAAAATTCAAGACTATCAGTGTCTGATCTGCCTTTTACTTAAATTGGCTCCGCCAATTGCTTAGATGTGTGAGTGCATCATGACTGTAAAATGTTACCGTCTTAAAAATGTGTACGCAGTGCTGTAAATTAGCATGCCAAGCACCCACTTTGCTTTGGGGAAAATGAATATGTAAGAAAGAGGACATGCCTGAATCAGGTCCACAATTACAAAATCTTAATTAATCCAAAGAAACTCTGTCCCGAGAAGCATATTATGTATTTCTTTATTTATTTCCATTTGATATATGGCCCAGGACCAAAGACTTAAATTTCCTTTGCTTGGGCATGGATTGCATAATTGTTCCCTCAAGTTGCATATTTTTCACCTGAAAAATCATAGTAACTGCTTATGATCAGAGGTGCTAATCAGCTTCTTCACATTTACAATAAAACAGATTGTAATATTTTCGAACTATGAGCATTTGAGCTCAAGTCATTTCTTCTTAGTCCCCTCCTCCCTCCCCCCCCCAAAAAAAAAAGTTATTATCCTTCTGCATTGGAGAGCCAAAATTTAAAGGTTTCTAATTACAACTTGTGCTTCAACACATGGGATTAAACCAACCAACCATATAAAATGCCAAAGAGCATAGTGGCCAGAGAAAATACAAGCGCATGGTTTAGAGTAAAAGGGGCTCAGCTCTCTCTGTTTTAAGAATCTGGCCTCCCAGAAGAGCTGCTCAGTACATGCATGATTAGGCCAATGAAAGTGATTTCACTTTGGAATGAATTTATGACCTACTTTCAAATCCCCGAAGAAAACAGGGATTTAAAATGGGAAGCTCAAAAGCCACAAGAGCAGCAATGCAAACGTCTGTGCTTTTTTTTTTTTTTTTTTTTTCTCAGTCTTATAGTAGTGTCACAGCCCTGATGTTAAAAAAAAAACAATATGTCAGCGACGTGCCGGAGGCAATGGAAGTTATCAATCAGTAATGTGAAGTGGATTTAAGCAGCTTAATAGAGGGCGAAATTAAATTGATTAATGGCCAGGGAAGTACTCACTGACATGGAGGTTTCAAGGAATTACAATCTGATTAAAATTCCATTTTAGAAATGAAGGGATATAGGATGCTAATCAGTCTAAACCACAGATTACTAGTGCCAGGTCTTTGTAACAGCTGGGACTGTTGTGAGAAAAACAAAACTTCACTCAGTTTTCAGAAAGTGGGGAGGAGGGGAAAAGAACTGGGAATCATTTGTGGGTTTTTTTGAAAACTAGAGCACATCAGAGTGAACTTCGCCCATGCACCGAGCTTGCTGATCATTGGTGGACATTTGATGCCTGAGGACCCAATTATCTTTGGGTCAGTTCATGGCCAAGGGAATACCCTGAGATCTTCAAGTCCCATCCAGCATACCAAGGCTCTGCAAGCTCAGGAGAGCCACCTCAGGAGACTCCAGTGTCCTCTACATCTCTTCAGATTAAACTAATTCAGAAATTAAAGCACAGTAAATTTAGAAGGCCTGCTGACAAAGACAGGCCATAAGAAAGCACTTAAATCTCCATAAAGTGTCTCTGTTGGAAGAGGAAATGCGTTATCTTTCGTCAACTCCCATATTAAACCAACCATTGCTGTGCTTCATTATTTATGTTGTGGTGTCACTAGTCTCTAATTTGAGCTTTTTCCAAACTGCTTTTGTACTGTTTCTGGCATTGTTTTGTGCCTTGTGTGCTTTCTTTCTGCTCTGTTGCTGCCAGTACTGGTTTGCTCCCGCATCACTTCTAGATCTAAGAACAGAGCTGTGACATTTCAGAAGGAATAGTAAGAATTAAATCTTCTAGTAGGAGAAAACATCTTTTAGCAATTTAATTTGTGATCAGTGATCCAAATTCAGAGGTATTCTGGAAAATACGAAAATTTCTAAAGATTTATCAGGACAACTTCTAACTAAGGAGATTTCATTTGGAAACGCAGGTGGAATATGTGAGTAACCCCTAATTTCCATGTATCTGATTCAAGCATTTATCCCTATTTCAAAAACAGACACCTCTGGAAAGAATAGTGTTGAACTCTGAAATGCATTGATTTCCAAATTCTCTCTAAGTACTCACATGTGGCATTAAAATTGTCAAAGGTATTTAATATTCTTTGTGGCTCTTAAAGTAATCCCCTGAGTCTGATGCCTGTAAATCAGTTTTGAGGGAATATTAAATATACAAAGGAAGAGGTTGTTTGTTTATTTGTTTGTTCTGCAAAAAAAAAATCCAGTCTGTTCCCTTCATCTGGTGGACCAGATTCATTCATTCATTCATTCATTCATTCATTCATTCATTCATTCACCATAGGCAATCTTTCTTCTCTGGACCTAACCTCATATTCTGAAGTAGAAAATACCTAGGGCAAAATAAGCATCTGGTAGGTTTTAAAAGCTTGAGCTTATCTCATAGAATCATTGCATTCCCGTGTAAAACAGAGAATTGTTATATGGCTTCTATAGAGCTAATGAATCACTGGGAGAAGCATTGTCGTTCTTCAGATGTGCCTGGCTTTGCAGCTCTCATTTACAGATAAGGAACAGTCCTTTTATGTAAGAGACAGCTTATATTCACTTTAGCACCATTGGGGATCTCAGAAGCACTTCTGAAAGGAGTCTATCCCGACTTATATCCTTTCGTCTGTCTCCCACTGATGGATACATGCTGGATCTCAAAGACCTGTGAGAGAAAAACATGTTGTAAATGTGTTTCAGCAGTTCCTGTGGAAGCTGGGTTTTAGCATACATTATTCAATGACACTAGATGGCAGAGCAGCTGTGTTTTGAATTAGTTAGAATGACATTGTAGTGGTGTGCAGATCTTCTATTTTACGATATTACAGTCCGAAATGTTGTGGACCTGCACTACTATGCTGGCCTTTGATTTTAATGACCTTCTTGTCTCTTTCAAAAGGACTGCAGTCAGAAATGTAAGAGGATCAAGTTGAATTTATTTATGTATTCCAAAGGTGACAGAAGATTAGAAAAGAGAAACTGAGAAGATTGTCCATCAGCTCAATGCCTCTTCGTTTGACAAAAGGCTTGGGTCTCAGAGAAGCTGTTGTATTGGGGAAATAGATTTTGGACATGGCTCTGAAAGAAAGTTCAGAGTACTACAGGACAATGTAAAAAGTTGAGGATTAAAAAAAAAAAAAAAAAAAAAAGATGAACTCTGCTGAGTTTTGACTTCAGTCCAGAGAGAGAGAGACTTCTCCTTTTTCCCAGGGACAGGACCATATGCCACACATGTGTACCAGCTGAGGAAGATGTGTGCACCATTTATAGGACGGGCAGCTGTGTCCTTTCTCACCTCCTCCTGTCTGAAGCAGGATATTTTCTAACATGACTAACTTTTTATATAGCATTGCTTAAAGTTCTGTCTGCTCACAAGTGTAGAGGTTTTACAGGGATCTGGAGCCTTGCGCTCCATTCCTGTCTCCTTCCCTCATGGAGTCCAGTGAAGGTATTTACTGAAATGGATGTTTGCAAGTATAAACTTCAGCATTGCACCGTTTTGTCACTGAAGACACACAGAGAAATGGGCCAACTTTAAATGCTTTAGCGTGAGGTGAAGGCTGCCAGGACCTGATACTTTTGGGTCAATCAGATCATTAAGCCAAACTGCAAAGGAGACAGCAGCTTCCAGAAGGTAATTGCCATCCTTTGGCTCCAGCTACATGACGATGAGGCCTCTGTCCTTTCCCCTGGAAAGTGCTGGCCAGCAGAGAAGAGGAAGTGCTCTGCTTTCCAAATAGCCTGAGGGCTGGCACATCCGTAAACACAAATGAGAAATATCACGTTACACCTCTGAAAACTGGACAAACCCCACAAAGGGGGCTGAAAGAACACGCTAATGAATTCAAAGAGATGCTGGCATGGGAGTTGCTATGGAAGCAAAGAGGAATATTTTTAGATTGTTCCTGCATCACATATTCTCCTACACAGAAACTCCCATTTCCTCAAATTACCTTTAGCGAGGAGTGAAGGATGAGCATCTCTTCACTTCATCATCCATTCTGCCTGTTTTCTGAGTTAGTAGTGAACCCATGTTGGACTTACATTACAGCCCCATGAGGATCTGAAAGTTATTAAAAGACAGAAAGATATATGTGACTGCCATATAGAGAAGAGACAAACATTTTTTGTACATCTGAATTGATGATTGACTTCTGTGCATCCATGCAATGAATGTTCATTTTTGTCTTTCCTCTGCAACCTCTGGAAGCGCAACTAAAATAACTAACTCAGATATACGAATCTCCTGTGCAAGAAAAAAAGTCATTAGTTAAGTTATACACATTCTGCAGAAGACGTAAATAGATACGTGTTTGTGCATAACTGCATGATTCTCTAGGGAGCGATTAGCATTTTGGCAGAGTAGCTTGCAACTATTTCTGCTTTCCTTCCAGAGAAATCTGACATGGAAGGATCTGTTTTGGTACTAAAAAACTATTTATGGTATAACATTTTCTGTAGCTACGGGATACATTTTCGGGTAGGTAAGCTAGCCAACAGCAAACTTTCTGATATTACTTGTCTATCAGTGACCTCTCCATTCATAACTTCTTACCAGTTTTAAAGACATTTTTAAGACAGAGCATGGGCCAGGAAGAAAGAGCACTGCTAACGGACAATCATTCTGAAGTAGTGTTCCATTCTCAAAAAATCTATGCCTTTAGACAAACATATTAGTTTTTCCTTAAAGTTGTCCAGCCATAAAGTTGATTCAGGACAGGATTAGGGAAAACATGCTTGCAGGACTGGTGAGTTTCTTGCTCGGAGTGAAGGACTCTGACGATATTGAGGAGCCAATGGGCTGTGGGCTTTTACAAAGGCCTCCATAGAGCTGCCAGTTTGCAGATAAAGATCACTTTCACAGCAAGAAGCAGGGTGATGGAGAGAGAGAGAGTGAGACTTCCGGTGAGCACAAGTTCCTCTTTATAGTCATGCTAAGAAATGATACCCTGAGATAAGGCTTCCCACAGTGGTCATTTTTGTCCTGGATTCAGTGCAGTGTGTCAAGAGAGTGCCACCAAGCACCCTGTTGCAGCTGGGGATCAGACTTCTCAATGCCCTAATGTTTATTTTTATAGCCGAATTGTTGAACCAAAGAGTGGAATAATGAAAAAAAATGTCATATGCCATGAAACAAGTGGTAGATGCCACACTTGGTCCTTTCATTCTGCAGCTGTGTGCCATAACCAGCCCTTTCTCCTTGTCCCACAAGAGGAACAGAAGATGCTGCAGCAGAGCACATGCGCCTGCGATTTCTGTGCTTCCTACGGATGAGGGAAGGATCCTGACAGCCCTTGCTTGCTGCAAGAAGCACCAACGCCCACCCCAACAGCGACAGTGAAAATCACCAGAGCAGCAGTCTTGATTTGCTCCCACAGCAGACAGACTCCTCCGGAAGGAAATCTCCAGGGAGAAAAAGCAACCTTGTGACGAGGGGGCAATCGAGGTCCAGAGAGCGGTTGCTGATAGATGTCCAGCGACACTGGTCTCATCCATTCCTCTGTCAGGAGACTCTAGTTGCTTACCACGGTCTCATTAATAGAGTGAATTAGCTTGCAGCTCTCAGTAAATTACTGGCTGACATTATGTTTTGGCTTCTTTTGATTTGATAGAAAGGGGGAGATGTAGCAGTAATCACTGGAAGGAGTGGATATCACCATCCATCACATGACAAGGTGATTTATGGGACTACTTTGACCTCTGCCAGTTGGAGCTATCTGGGAAATAAAAAGCAGTTTGTCTGTGTGAGTATCCTGTGCCACACCTGCTTCAGAGCTGCCTTTGGGAATGTGGAAAAGGAGACCTGAGGCCCCTCTGCCCATGTGGGAAGGAAGAACTAGCCAGACTTGAAGGATGTGTGAGGGAGTAGAAATTCACAGAGCTTCCGTCCGGGGTGAGAGGAAGACGGCTTAGAGTCAGAGGTTTTGTACCTGGCACCCCATGCTTAATAATGTTGGAGCGTGATGTGCACATATGGGATTTACTGGTTTGTAAGACTGCAAGCAGGGTTTAAGTTTACCAGCACTGTGCAAACTGTCTCTCCAGGGACATTTTGCTGAAATCTATGTGAATCAGAATGCACATAAAGTTTTGCACAGCATTTCCCTAATTATTACTGAAAACCTGCTCTGTTGCCCAGAATCATCTTTCTTATCAGTCGATTGCAGGGGTTATAGCTTCCCTCACTGTTTTATGAATACTAAGCAATATTTTCTCTTCAACTTGTATTTAGAAAGCAAAGTGAAAACCCCTTTATGCAGGAAGGGCTTCCTGCCCATAGTCACTGGCTGAAGGCAGTATGCACTTTGAGGATCTCCTATGCAGCTGCACTGAACCTGAGAAATATCACTAACAGGCCATCTCCAATACTAGAGATGGAAATTATGAAGACCAGACCAACACAAATTATTTGATTGTACCAGCTTATGTAGATGACAATTGTCATCCCAAAACCAAGATAGGGTAATGGGGGATGTAATTCTACACCAGTCGATAGTTGAGTGGGAGGGAAAAAAAAGCACCAAAAAAACAAGAGGAGACTTTTCTAAAACAGGAAGAACTTAGTTTGAGTACTCGGAAGACCTGAGATCCAGCAATGAGGCTGATTTGGAGAGTGAATAGACTCAAGGTAATTGTTCAGCAATGACTGGGAAGGAAGATCTGGGGAAAAAAAATAGATTTTATCACAACTCTCAAAATGTTTGTAGCTGTAAGGAGCATCACTGACTGCAGCATGTGATGAGGTTTTATTCTGCAGACACGTGGGTTGGGCAAGGGTTATGGGGGTGATTAATCAGGCGAGAAACATAATCTACAGACTTAGGCCTTGGAAGTTGGGAACATTGTATTACTGCTGGGGATAGTATTGCTGGGTAAAGGGTTTGTTCAAATCAAAAAAAAAGGCTGCTTTGTTCCAGAAATAAAGAGCATGCTGTCTAGCGCTCTACTATAGCACTTTGCTGTACCTTTCCCACAGCCACATCATGGAAGTGAAGATGAATGTGGAGGTACTTGTCTGCTGAACAGCCCTTGGGGAAAGGAAGGATTCCCTTCAGAGATGGGTTACATGAGGGAGTAATAATTAACACAGCAGTGCCTATTTTGTGGGGGGTTAGTCCTTGCCACCCCGGGAAGGATTTTGCACTGGCGAGAGGCAAGATCATCATCCTGTATCAGTAAAATAAGACAAGAATTTATATCAGCTAACTGCATAGGCTTTACAGCAGTCTGTGTAGTGTCTTCTGCATTCCTCACCTAAAAAGCAAAGCCCCAACGTAACTGTCCTGATTTGAGTGCCCACAGTATGGAGAAAGTCATAGCAGGCATAGATCATCACTCATTATCAATTTTTCCAGTGCAGGTCCTCCAGCTCAGGAGTCAAAGGACAAGAGCACTGTGATGTGGATGGCACATGGGACTCTGCTTGTGCTCAGATGGTTTCCCAGGCATAGTACATGTTTCAGGAGTAATGGCGATCAAGGAGTCATTTTTCTTATTGTAACATAGTGCAAATAATTCATTTTTTTGTAACATTTTCTTAAGAAGTGCTGTGTTTCAGTGTAGCTTTTAGAGATGGCTGAAGAATGTCAGTGGAAGAAATATGCATTGTACAAAGCATTTTAGCAGGTCAGGATCAGTGGTGCCAGTGAAAGCAGAAAAGAAGGAATAAGCTAGCAAGACATAAGAAATGTGAATTTTCTGGCTTGAAATGATTGCCATTGTTTTTTAACTTGCTTACTGCCAACTCTCTTCTCAGAGGCTCTGATAATTGCTTTCTCAATTTGCTTCATCAGTCATTGTGTAGTAGGTATTATATCAAATAAAACTGTCCTCAGTGGAAGACTCAGACACTTCTGCTTTTATTATTGTGAGGAAGTTAGTCAGTAATGGTTCATTACCCAGTTTATCTGCCTCAGTGATCTTTCCTTGACTGAAGTAAAATTTTTTGTTAAAAAAATTTCAATTTTACTCCCTCAATTTAGTATTTTGTGCTGAAAAGGACTCAGTAGCTGTTCAGCCATTCAAAGGTAGATTTCATTAAAGATATTGTTAGCCATTCTTAAGAAAAAGAAAGTGATTTAAAAACTTTGCTTCACTTTTCAGGCTTTTAAAATCTCTGTTCTTCATTAATGATAGAAATGGGTTCCTTCCCCTCCTAGATGGTGGTTTTAACATAGGTTCACTGCCTACTGTACATATATTTCTACCTATCTAAGCTAAAACATACATCTGTATGTAACAGAAAAGTGATAAGTAAGGCATTTGGACAAGATTCAGACCATCCAAGCTGAAATTTCAGCACATTTTAGACATGTTCATTGAGGAAGACATATTTGGAAAGCTTCCTCTCTAGCACTACTTTACATCAGCAATGCTAAAAATCATGAAGAATATCCACACTGAACCTCAAAACCCTCAGGAGCTACTTTGACTGCTGTGGTGCAACACATCAGAGGGGCCTGGAGCTCAGACTGAAGTTCAGGCAATGTCTGTGATCTCTGAGAAATCATCTTCTCTATGGACCTAACTTAGTGCCCAAAGCACAGAGCATAACAGCTATGGTTGGGCAAGGTTCAGCTTCAGGTAAAGACCCATAAATGTAGAAGTTCACTTTTGTGCAAGGTGTCTAAACTCCCTTTGTACTCACCTGACATCTAATCATGGACAACAGAATCTGGAGAATGATTCAGCTAACCAAAATTTTTCACCTAGATTGGGACCCACTTACCCAGATGTAGGTGTCTACTGCTCTTTTGGCTGATATGGAATATCCTCTCTAGCTTCTAGCTGCTACTCCAGAAGATGTGGATCTCCCATAAATCTTAGGTCACATCTGCTATCATTCTACAGATATTTTCAAATACTCTAAGGATCGTAAATTTCTTTAGATGCTTATGAACAGGCAAATGAATTGAGTGCATGATGACTGATAAGCTGAATGTCTCCATAAGCTCCAGTGAGACTTAGGGCTAGGCACTTTAACCTCAAACAAGAATGCATCACATCATTAACAAAAGCAGTAGCTGATAGTGAAACTCACCTTTTGCACAATTGCTTAGTGGTTGGAATGATTATTCAGATAGAAAGAACCCTGTCTTCTTGGTTTGCATAAGCTTATGAGTCCAGCCAAGTCATTTATTCGTATGTCTTACAAGCATATCTAAACCACTCTAAGGGCAGGGATGGCATCTCCCTGTCTTTATGCTGAAGAACCCTCTGCAACTAAGAAAGCAAGACTTGGGGTAAGGGCAGGAGTGTGCAAAAAGAAACTTGACTGCGAGGTCTAGTAGCTAGGGTGTACATCAGGGTAGGATCTATCTCCTGGTCTCTTGAATTTCTCTCTCCTATTACTTTTTAATGTAAAAGGCATAGACAAGAATAGATCTATCTCCCCATCCTGGATGGGAGTCCTAACGAGAAGGTTGCGTATCAAGTTCTTGTCTCAGTTATTCATTTATGAATTCTTCTCATAATCATAGCCTTTATTCATGTATTTTACTGCTAGGCAGGACATTAGATCATTCAATTTAATGCGGTGTGTATCACAGGCCCTTATATTTCACCTGTACCAGGGCCAACAATTTGAGTTTGATTAAAAGTCAACCTTCCAGAAAGACATCCAGGGCAGATAACTCATTGCTTCTCCTAGAGGTCTTTATTAAGTTTATCATCATACTGATTGGTAAGAAATATGTGCTCTCTTTTTTTCTTTTTCTTTTCTTTTTTTTTTTTTTTGAATTTGTCCAGCTTCAGCTTCAAAAGATGACCTCTTGTTATGTCTTTCCACAATAGACTAAGTAATCTTTTAGCAACTGAAACACCTCTTAATCTGCTTTCTGATAAGATGAACAAATTTGTGCCTTTACAATTCTCACTGCCCGTTGTGTTTCCTGACTCCTGAGTGGTTTCTCTACCCTTTTCCGGTGTTATAAACTCCTTTTCAAACTGTCATCATCAGACCTGCATTCCAGCATGAGTTTTCACCACAGGTACATAAAAAGGTTAAATCATGACAGCTTGTTTACATACTGGACAGCAGCTCCAGTGCTGCTGATGTGACAGCTAGCCAGAGCAATGAGCAAGTAGTGCATCTGCAGTAGTCTGTTGCTCGGTTCATTTTGCCTCTCCAATCCCTGCTCCTCACTCAGCAATGGAGATTTCCTAGCAGGAAAGACAGGAGAGAGGAGAAGGGAAATGAAGGGGAAGCCAAGAGAAGCCATGTGAGGTAGCTCTTAGGAAAAGGAGCAGCAAGGGCCGGCAGCTGTGTTTGAAGGGGCTGGGGTCCAGGAGAGCGTGCAGCAGGAACAAGCACATGCACCAGCCGGACTTTCAGGAAGTTGCGACTGCAAGAGCTTCCTGAACTGAATTGTTTCTGGTACAGCTCTGTCTCCTCATTCTTCTGGTTTTAAAGTAAAGAACAGGAAGGACAACAAGCTGGTATTGCCATTATCAGCCTTCATGCCACAGCTGCTAACAGGGAATGAACTAATGAAGTGCATTTGACATATCTGATGAAGTGACTGTATGGAATGGTTGTTCACTCGGGCATGTGAAAATTTTGACTATAATTCCAGATTTGCTTGTTCTTCTGCTTGCAGAAGTAGCTTAGTCTTAGTGTACTTCGGTTCCACCAACATCCTTTATTCTTTCCTTCCCCCCAACCCCACCACTTATCCTTTATCTAACCCTTCAAAGCCAGGACATAGAGTTACCACAACATCTCTTAGTAAAGGATCTTGAGCTTACTTTTGATCTCAAGGCATTAGTTTCACCTTTTTTTCTATTCTTTCCTATTCAGATCAGCAGTGATAATGGAATCAAGTGGAATTTTCCTGCTTAATTTCTGGGGATAAATGTTCATTTGTTACCCATACTTCCCCATGGTCTCCTATATAGGACAGGTCCATGATCCCCCTACCCTCCCCTTACATAGCTCTAGGAATAGCTTTAGTTAGTAAACACTGTATTCACTCTGATATCCGAAATGCCACCAGCTTCTTTGATGTGTTACTGTGGGACAAAAATGGCAGGAATGTAAGAATCATTAAGCATGAGCTAAATGCTGTGCTTTCTAGAACAGGCACTTCATGCAGCTGCTGAAATAGCTCTGCTGAAAAACAGACTGGCATACCAATTTTCAGATTTTCAAGTCTTATATTCTGCATACCAATGCATTTGTAAATTCTTCATGATGTATACAAGCATATTCTCATGCAGGCAAACTTGAAATTTATTTTGCAAAAGACATTAGAACTACTTTTAAAATGTGTCAGTATTACAATTTTAACTTCTCCCCATATGAGGCAGAATACAGTTTGCTGTCTTACACCATACACTAAGAACAAAATTAATTTCTCTCAGGGATTCAGTTTATCAAACTTCAGTTTCGCATGTCGTTATATCACTGGGATCTCAAAACAGAAATCTTCTCTTCCAAGTTACCATAGTGCCTCGGTCAATCTATTGACTATATTTATAGAAGAAGAAAGAGACAGAGAGAACAAGGTTAGCTTTACAAGGTTAGTTTTACTAGGCTCAAGTCACCCACTTGGTCCCATGCCAGCATCCGTAATAACACTTTGGGTAGGAATGCACCTCGAAGTGTTACACTTGCCAATTTTTCAACATAAAAATACAGACAGTATTAATAGCAGTGAGCATTTCCGGCGTCACACTTGACTTCTGGAAGGGGATCCCCTGTCACATTCCAGGACTGATGTCTGCTGGGGACAGCCGCCCGCGTAAGTGCCAAGTGAGCTCCTACAGGGAAGGGCCCACATCCAACAGCCCATCTATCAACCAGGAGGCAGACGGAATCAGTGGCGGGGTAGAGAATAGATGTTAGAAAGTCTTGAATTCAGCATGGCATTCCACTGATGAAAGAGAAGGAAGACACAAAGAGAAGAAGAAAGAGAAGATTAAAATAAATAAATAAATAAATAAAATTTAGCTTGTAACACTTTTCTCTCTCTCAAATTACTCAAACAATAATTTCACTTTGCTTTATACAGCTTAATAAAATGATCGGATGGTCTATGAGATTCCAAGTCAAAGGGAAAAAAAAGCACATATATGTATTTTAAATGTGTTTTGCCTCTTTCTGATGAGATAAGTCTCCCCCAGCCTTTCCATGTTTGTGTTTTT
>NW_028290128.1:0-17345 GCF_059628265.1 Tinamus guttatus
CCCGATTTTATTGAAACGTCCCCAAAATGGGCGGGGGGGCGGGGCCGGGCACCCCTGGGTCTATAGGGCACAGAGGGGCACCCATGGGTGCTATAGGGCAGAGATGGGCACCCATGGGTGCTATGGGTCAGTTGAGGCGCTCATGGGTGCTATGGGGCAGAAATGGGCACCCATGGGTGCTATGGGGCAGTTGAGGCGCTCATGGGTGCTATGGGGCACAGAGGGGCACCCATGGGTGCTGTGGGGCAGAGAGGGTCCCCCTTGGGTCTATAGGGCACAGAGGGGCACCCATGGGTGCTATGGGGCAGAGGGGGCCCTCTTGGGTCAATAGGGCACCGAGGGGCACCCATGGGTGCTGTGGGGCAGAGGGGGTCCCCCTTGGGTCTATAGGGCACAGAGGGGCACCCATGGGTGCTATGGGGCAGTTGGGGCACCCATAGGTGCTATGGGGCAGATGGGGCACCTGTGGGTGCTATGGGGCACAGTGGAGCACCCACGGGTGCTATAGGACATATAGGGACACCCACGGGTGCTATGGGGCACATGTGGGCACCCATGGGTGCTATAGGACAGATGGGGCACCCATGGGTGCTATGGGGCACATAGGGGCACCCATGGGTGCTATGGGGAAGGGCAGGTACCCATGGGTGCTATGGGGCACATAGGGGCACCCATGGGTGCTATGGGGCACAGTGGGGCACCCATGGGTGCTATGGGGAAGGGCAGGTACCCATGGGTGCTATGGGGCACATAGGGGCACCCATGGGTGCTATGGGGCACCTATGGGTGCTATGGGGCACATGGGGCACCCATGGGTGCTATGGGGAAGGGCAGGTACCCATGGGTGCTATGGGGCAGCTGGAGCACCCACGGGTGTTATGGGGCACATGGGGCACCCATGGGTGCTACAGGACACATAGGGACACCCATGGGTGCTATGGGGCACATAGGGGCACCCATGGGTGCTATGGGGAAGGGCAGGTACCGATGGGTGCTATGGGGCACATAGGGGCACCCATGGGTGCTATAGGACAGATGGGGCACCCATGGGTGCTGTGGGGCACATAGGGGTACCCATGGGTGCTATGGGGAAGGGCAGGTACCCATGGGTGCTATGGGGCACATAGGGGCACCCATGGGTGCTATGGGGCACAGTGGGGCACCCATGGGTGCTATGGGGAAGGGCAGGTACCCATGGGTGCTATGGGGCACATAGGGGCACCCATGGGTGCTATGGGGCACCTATGGGTGCTATGGGGCACATGGGGCACCCATGGGTGCTATGGGGAAGGGCAGGTACCCATGGGTGCTATGGGGCAGCTGGAGCACCCACGGGTGTTATGGGGCACATGGGGCACCCATGGGTGCTACAGGACACATAGGGACACCCATGGGTGCTATGGGGCACATAGGGGCACCCATGGGTGCTATGGGGAAGGGCAGGTACCGATGGGTGCTATGGGGCACATAGGGGCACCCATGGGTGCTATGGGGCACCTATGGGTGCTATGGGGCACATGGGGCACCCATGGGTGCTATGGGGAAGGGCAGGTACCCATGGGTGCTATGGGGCAGCTGGAGCACCCACGGGTGTTATGGGGCACATGGGGCACCCATGGGTGCTACAGGACACATAGGGACACCCACGGGTGCTATGGGGCACATAGGAGCACCCATGGGTGCTATGGGGAAGGGCAGGTACCGATGGGTGCTATGGGGCACATAGGGGCACCCATGGGTGCTATGGGGCACCCATGGGTGCTATGGGGCACATAGGGGCACCCATGGGTGCTATGGGGCACATAGGGGCACCCATGGGTGCTATGGGGAAGGGCAGGTACCGATGGGTGCTATGGGGCACATAGGGGCACCCACGGGTGCTATGGGGAAGGGCAGGTACCCATGGGTGCTATGGGGCACATGGGGCACCCATGGGTGCTACAGGACACATAGGGACACCCACGGGTGCTATGGGGCACATAGGGGCACCCACGGGTGCTATGGGGCACCCATGGGTGCTATGGGGCACATAGGGGCACCCACGGGTGCTATGGGGAAGGGCAGGTACCCATGGGTGCTATGGGGCAGCTGGAGCTCCCACGGGTGTTATGGGGCACATGGGGCACCCATGGGTGCTATGGGGCACATAGGGGCACCCATGGGTGCTATGGGGCACACGGGGCCCCCCGGCGGTTCCGCTCAGCGCTCGGCTCTGCCCGGAGACCTGCGGGGACACCCGGTGCCACCAGCGTCACCCGAAACGGGGCGAAACGGGTGGGATTTGGGGTCAAATGGGCGGGATTTGGGGCGAAACGGGCGGGATTGGGGCGAAACGGGTGGGATTGGAGTGAAACGGCCAGATTTGGGTGAAACGGCCGGATTTGGGGCAAAATGGGCAGGATTTGGGGTGAAACAGGTGGACTTGGGGAAAAATGGGCGGGATTTGGGGCGAAACGGGCAGGATTGGAGTGAAACGGCCAGATTTGGGGTGAAACAGGTGGAATTGGGGTCAAATGGGCGGGATTGGGGTGAAACAGGCAGATTTGGGCAAAACGGGCAGATTTGGGGTGAAACGGGCGGATTCGGGGCGAAACGGGCAGGATTGGAGTGAAATGGCCAGATTGGGGTGAAACAGGCGGGATTTGGAGCGAAACGGGCGGGATTTGGGGTGAAACGGGTAGACTTGGGGTCAAATGGGCGGAATTGGGGTGAAACAGGCAGATTTCGGCAAAATGGGTGGGATTTGGGGAAAAATGGGTAGGATTTGGGGCAAAAGGGGCGGGATTTGGGTGAAATGGGCGGGATTGGGTTGAAACGGGCGGGATTTGGGGCGAAAGGGGCGGATTTGGGGAAAAACGGGCGGGATTGGGGTGAAACAGGCGGGATTTGGGATGAAACAGGTGGGATTTGGGATGAAATGGGCGGGATTTGGGGCGAAAGGGGCGGGATTTGGGTGAAATGGGCGGGATTTGGGATGAAACGGGCGGGATTTGGGGCAAAATGGGCGGGATTTGGGGCGAAAGGGGCGGGATTTGGTGAAACAGGCGGGATTGGGGTGAAACAGGCGGGATTTGGGTGAAACGGGCGGGATTTGGGGCGAAAGGGGCAGGATTTGGGTGAAACGGGCGGGATTTGGGTGAAACGGGCGGGATTTGGGATGAAACGGGCGGGATTTGGCGTGAAAGGGGCGGGATTTGGGGCAAAAGGGGCGAGATTGGGGTAAAACAGGCGGGATTTGGGATGAAATGGGCGGGATTTGGGGCGAAACGGGTGGATTTGGGCGAAACGGGCGGGATTTGGGATGAAACGGGCGGGATTTGGGGCGAAACAGGCGGGATTTGGGGCGAAAGGGGCGGGATTTGGGTGAAACGGGCGGGATTTGGGGCGAAACAGGCGGGATTTGGGGCGAAAGGGGCGGGATTTGGGTGAAACGGGCGGGATTTGGGGTGAAACGGGTGGATTTGGGTGAAACGGGCGGGATTTGGGGTGAAACGGGCGGGATTTGGGTGAAAGAGGCGGGATTTGGGTTGAAACGGGCGGGATTTGGGGCGAAACGGGCGGGATTTGGGGCGAAACAGGCGGGTTTTGGGGCGAAACGGGCGGGATTTGGGCGAAACGGGCGGGATTTGGGTGAAACGGGCGGGATTTGGGATGAAACGGGCGGGATTTGGGGCGAAACGGGCGGGATTTGGGGCGAAACAGGCGGGTTTTGGGGCGAAACGGGCGGGATTTGGGCGAAACGGGCGGGATTTGGGTGAAACGGGCGGGATTTGGGGCGAAAGGGGCAGGATTTGGGTGAAACGGGCGGGATTGGGGTGAAACGGGCGGGATTTGGGGCGAAAGGGGCGGGATTTGGGTGAAACGGGCGGGATTTGGGTGAAACGGGCGGGATTGGGGTGAAACGGGCGGGATTTGGGTGAAACGGGCGGGATTTGGGTGAAACGGGCGGGATTTGGGGCGAAATGGGCGGGATTTGGGGCGAAAGGGGCGGGATTTGGTGAAACAGGCGGGATTGGGGTGAAACGGGCGGGATTTGGGATGAAATGGGCGGGATTTGGGGTGAAACGGGTGGATTTGGGTGAAACGGGCGGGATTTGGGATGAAACGGGCGGGATTTGGGGTGAAAGGGGCGGGATTTGGGGCGAAAGGGGCGGGATTGGGTAAAACAGGCGGGATTTGGGATGAAACGGGCGGGATTTGGGATGAAACGGGCGGGATTTGGGGCGAAAGGGGCGGGATTTGGGTGAAACGGGCGGGATTTGGGTGAAACGGGCGGGATTTGGGGCGAAACGGGCGGGATTGGGGTGAAACGGGCGGGATTTGGGTGAAACGGGCGGGATTTGGGGCGAAAGGGGCGGGATTTGGTGAAACAGGCGGGATTGGGGTGAAACGGGCGGGATTTGGGATGAAACAGGCGGGATTTGGGGTGAAAGGGGCGGGATTTGGGTGAAACGGTCGGGATTTGGGGTGAAAGGGGCGGGATTGGGGGTGAAACGGGTGGATTTGGGGCGAAACAGGCGGGATTTGGGGTGAAAGGGGCGGGATTTGGGTGAAACGGGCGGGATTTGGGTGAAACGGGTGGGATTTGGGGCGAAACGGGCAGGATTTGGGATGAAACGGGCGGGATTTGGGGCGAAAGGGGCGGGATTTGGGTGAAACGGGCGGGATTTGGGGCGAAAGGGGCGGATTTGGGGAAAAACGGGCGGGATTTGGGGTGAAACGGGCGGGATTTGGGGCGAAAGGGGCGGGATTTGGGATGAAACGGGCGGATTTGGGGTGAAAGGGGCGAGATTGGGGTAAAACAGGCGGGATTTGGGATGAAATGGGCGGGATTTGGGGCGAAACGGGCGGGATTTGGGTGAAGCGGGCGGGTTTTGGGGCGAATCCCCGCGGTTTCGGTCCGGACTCACCCGCGCCGCGCGGCCGCTCCCGGCTCCGGTCGCTCCGGCCGCTCCGGCCGCTCCGGCCGCTCCGGTCGCTCCGGCCGCTCCGGTCGCTCCGGGCTCCGGCTCCGCTCCAGGAAGGGCCGGAGGCTCCCGCGGAGGGGGGAGCCCCCCCGGAGAGACCCCCCCGAGAACGGCCAGGGGGGCTCCGGCTCCTCCCGCAGGACTGGGGGACATTGGGGACATTGGGGACACAGGGGACATTGGGGACATGGGGGACATGGGGGACATGGGGGGACATGGGGACATTGGGGACATGGGGGGACATTGGGGGACATGGGGGACATTGGGGGGACATGGGGACATTGGGGACATGGGAGGACATTGGGGGACATGGGGGACATTGGGGACATGGGGGGACATGGGGGACATGAGGGGACATGGGGGATATGGTGGGGGGACATGGGGGGACATGGGGACATTGGGGACACTGGGACAATGGGGGATCATTGGGGACATGGGAGGACATGGGGGACATGGGGACATGGGGACATTGGGGACATGGGGGACACGGGGACAATGGGGGATCATTGGGACATGGGGGGACATGGGGACATGGGGGACATGGGGGGACATTGGGGACATGGGGACATTGGGGACATTGGGGACGCAGGGGACATGGGGGGACATGGGGGACATGGGGGGACATTGGGGACATGGGGGGACATGGGGGACATTGGGGACATGGGGGACGTGGGGGACATTGGGATATGGGGGGACACGGGGGACATGGGAACATGGGGGACATTGGGGACATGGGGGACATGAGGGGACATGGGGGACGGGGGGACGTGGGGGACATGGGGGGACATGGGGGGACATTGGGGACATGGGGGGACATGGGGACATTGGGGACGCAGGGGACATTGGGGACATTGGGGACATGGGGGGACATTGGGGACATGGGGGGACATTGGGGACACGGGGGACATGGGGGACATTGGGGACATGGGGGACATGAGGGGACATGGGGGATATGGGGGGACATGGGGACATTGGGGACACGGGGACAATGGGGGATCATTGGGGACATGGGGGAACATGGGGACATTGGGGACATTGGGGACATGGGGACATTGGGGACATTGGGGACATTGGGGACGCAGGGGACATTGGGGACATGGGGGACATGGGGGACATTGGGGATATGGGGGGACACGGGGGACATGGGGACATGGGGGACATTGGGGACATGGGGGACATGAGGGGACATGGGGGATATGGGGGGACATGGGGACATTGGGGGACATGGGGGGACATTGGGGATATGGGGGGACATGGGGAAATGGGGAGAAAGGGGTAAAAATGGGACAAAAAAATGGGGGGGAGAAAAATGGGGTGGGGGGAAACAGGGTGAAAATGGAGGGGTGGAAAATGGGGAAAAAAGAGAAAAAAGGGTGAAAATTAGGGGGAAAAGGTTGGAAAATGGGGGAAAAATCACAGGGTGGAAAAGGGGGGGGACCGGGGCGGTGTCACCGGGGGGGGGGTGACACAGCCTGTGTCCCCCGGGTGTCACCCATGTCCTCCTGTGTCCTCCCGTGTCACCCTGTGCTCCCCTGTGTCCCTCGTGTCCCCCCATGTCCCCCCCATGTCCCTATGTCCCCAATGTCCCCCCATGTCCCCGCCATGTCCCCCCATGTTCCTCATGTCCCCATGTCCCCAATGTCCCCCCATATCCCCCCATGTCCTCCCCACGTCCCCCCATGTGCCATCATATCCCCCGTGTCCCCTTATGTCCCCATGTCCCCCCTGTGTCCCCCGTGTCCCCATGTCCCTCCCTTGTCCCCCATGACCCGTGTCCCCCGATGTCCCTGTGTCACCCATGTCCCCCCATATCCCCCATGTTCCTCATGTCCCCCCATGTCCCCAATGTCCCCCCATATCTCCCATGTCCCCCCATATCCCCCATGTCCCCCAAAGTCCCCATGTGCCCCCATGTCCCCATGTGCCCCCATGTCCCCAATGTCCCCCCATGTCCCCAATGTCCCCCATGTTCCTCATGTCCCGTAACGTTCCCATGTCCCCTCATGTCCCCCATGTCCCCCCATGTCCCTATGTCCCCTTATGTCCCCATGTCCCCCCTGTGTCCCCCGTGTCCCCATGTCCCTCTCTTGTCCCCCATAACCCGTGTCCCCTGATGTCCTCGTGTCACCCATGTCCCCCCATATACCCCATGTCCCCCCTTGTCCCCCATGTCCCCCCTTGTCCTACCATATCCCCCATGTCCCCCCATGTTCCTCATGTCCCCATGTCCCCAATGTCCCCCCATATCCCCCCATGTCCTCCCCATATCCCCCCATGTCCCTCCATGTCCCCTCATATCTCCCATGTCCCCCATGTCCTTCCTGTGTCCCCCATGACCCGTGTCCCCCGATGTCCCCGTGTCACCCATGTCCCCCCATATCCCCCATGTCCCCCGTTGTCCCCCATGTCCCCCATGTCCCCCCCATGTCCCTCCCATGTCCCCCATATCCCCCCATGTCCCTCCATGTCCCCTCATGTCCCTCCATGTCCCCCCATGTCCCCAATGTCCCCCCATATCCCCCCATGTCCTCCCCATATCCCCCCATGTTCCTCATGCCCCCATGTCCCCCCATATCCCCCATGTTCCTCATGTCCCCTAATGTCCCCATGTCCCCCCATATCCCCCATGTCCCCAATGTCCCTCCATGTCCCCTCATGTCCCTCCATGTCCCCCCATGTCCCCCATGTCCCCCCATATCCCCCCATGTCCTCCCCATATCCCCCCATGTCCCTCCATGTCCCCTCATATCTCCCATGTCCCCCCATCTTCCTTATGTCCCCATGTCCCCCATGTCCTTCCTGTGTCCCCCATGACCCGTGTCCCCCGATGTCCCCGTGTCACCCATGTCCCCCCATATCCCCCATGTCCCCCCATGTCCTCCCATATCCCCCCATGTCCCCCCCCATGTCCCTCCCATGTCCCCCATATCCCCCCATGTCCCTCCATGTCCCCTCATGTCCCTCCATGTCCCCCCATGTCCCCAATGTCCCCCGATATCCCATGTCCTCCCCATATCCCCCCATGTTCCTCATGCCCCCATGTCCCCCCATATCCCCCATGTTCCTCATGTCCCCTAATGTCCCCATGTCCCCCCATGTCCCCCCATGTCCCCCCATGTCCCCCATATCCCACCATGTCCCTCCATGTCCCCATGTCCCCCCATGTCCCCCATGTCCCCCCATGTCCCCAATGTCCCCGTGTCACCCACAGGGCCGCTCGGACAGCGAGTAGGGCTTGATGGCGTCTTCAGGCCGCTTGGGGGGCGCCCGCCGGGGGGGCGCTGGGGACAGAGGCGGCTCCGGTTGGGGACAGCGGGGGACACCCCCGGGTCCCCCCCGGCCACTCACGTTGTTGCTGGGAGAAGAAACCCTCGAAGATGACAAAATTGTTCACCTGCGGAGAGGGGTGTTTTTTTTGGGGGGGGGAGGGTTTTTTGGGGTGTTTTGGGCGTTTTTGGGGTGCGAGCGCCCCGTTTTCGAGCAGGGGGTCCCCGGGGTGTCCCCCGCGGTTGGGGACGCGGGTGTCACCTGCGGGATGGTGTCGCAGAGGCCGTAGTGGCGGCGCAGGAAGGCCAGGAGCTTCTCGGAGGGGCGGTCGACGGCCAAGCGCCGGGGCTCGGTGCGCTCGCTCTGCGCGGGACGGGGTACACGGTGCGGTGACGGCAACACCCGGACGGCGTCACCGCGGTGACGACAACACCCAGACGCTGTCACTATGGTGATGACAACTCCTGGACAGCGTCACCGCGGTGATGACGACACCCAGACGGCGTCACCATGGCGACGACAACACCCGGACGGCGTCACCGTGGTAACAACAACAACTGGATGGCGGCACCGCGGTGATGACAACACCCGGACGGCGTGGGACGGAGTACAATGCGTGGTGACGACAACACCCGGACGGCGTCACCGTGGCGACGACAACACCCAGACAGCGTCACCGCGGTTACAACAACACTCGGATGGCGCCACCGCGGTGACGACAGCACCCGGACAGCCTGGGACGGGGTACAACGTGTGGTGACAACACCCGGACAGCGTCACCATGGGGACGACAACACCCGGACGGCATCACCGCGGTGATGACGGCACCCGGACGGCGTGGGACGGGGTACAACGCGCGGTGACGACAACACCCGGACACACGGTGTCACCGCGGTGACGACAACACCTGGACGGCGTCACCGCGGTGACGACAACAGCCAGACGCTGTCACTATGGTGACGACAACTCCTGGACGGCGTCACCGCGGTGATGACAACACCCGGACGGCGTGGGACGGGGTACAACGCGCGGTGACCACAACACCCGGACACACGGTGTCACCGCGGTGACGACAACACCCGGACGGCGTCACCGCGGTGACAACACCCGGATGGCATCACCATGGTGACGACAACACCCGGACGGTGTCACCGCGGTGATGACAACACCCAGACGGCGTGGGACGGAGTACAACGCGCGGTGACAACAACAGCCGGACGGCGTCACCGCGGTGACGACAACACCCGGACGGTGTCACCATGGTGATAACAACACCCGGACGGCGTCACCGCGGTGACAACACCCAAATGGCGTGACCGCCGTGACGACAACACCCGGACGGCGTGGGACGGGGTACAACGTGCGGTGACAACACCCGGATGGTGTCACCATGGTGACGACAACACCCGGACGGTGTCACAGCGGTGATGGCAACACCCGGACGGCGTGGGACGGAGTACAACGCGCGGTGACGACAACACCCGGACGGCGTCACCATGGTGACAACAACACCCGGACGGCATCACTGGGGTGACGACAACACCCGGACGGTGTCATCGCGGTGAGGACAACACCCAGACGGCGTGGGACGGGGTACAACGCGCGGTGACAACACCCGGACGGCGTCAGCGCGGTGACGACAACACCCGGACGGTGTCACCATGGTGACAACAACACCCGGACGGCGTCACTGCGGTGACGACAACACCCGGACACACGGTGTCACCACAGTGATGACAACACCTGGACGGTGTCACCATGGTGACACCAACACCCGGACAGCGTCACCACGGTGACGACAACACCTGGACGGTGTCACCGCGGTGAGGACAACACCCAGATGACGTGGGATGGGGTACAACGCGCGGTGACAACAACACCCGGACGGCGTCACCGCGGTGACGACAACACCCGGACGGTGTGGGATGGGGTACAACGCGCGGTGACAACACCCGGACAGCGCCACCGCGGTGATGACAACACCCGGATGGCGTCACCGCGGTGACAACAACACCCGGACAGCGTGGGACGGGGTACAACGCGCGGTGACAACACCCGGACGGCATCACCGCGGTGACGACAACACCCGGACGGTGTCACGATGGTGACGACAATACTCGGACGGCGTCACCGCGGTGACGACAACACCCGGACAGCGTGGGACGGGGTACAACGTGCGGTAACAACACCCGGACAGCGTCACCATGGTGACGACAACACCCGGACGGTGTCACCGCAGTGATGACAACACCCGGACGGCGTGGGATGGGGTACAACGCGCGGTGACGACAACACCCGGACACACGGTGTCACTGCGGTGACGACAACACCCGGACGGTGTCACCGCGGTGATGACAACACCCGGACGGCGTTGGATCGGGTACAACGCGCGGTGACGACAACACCCGGATGGCGTCACCGCGGTGAGGACAACACCCGGACGGTGACACCGTGGTGAGGACAACACCCGGACGGGGTGGGATGGCGTACAACGCGCGGTGACGACAACACCCGGGCACATGGTGTCACCGCGGTGACGACAACACCCGGACGGCGTGGGACGGAGTACAACGCGCGGTGACGACAACACCCGGACGGCGTCACCGCGCTGTCACCCCGGGTTGTTACCTGCAGCATGTGCTGGAACAGGCGGCGGCCGTGGCCGCGGCGCTGGCGCGACTCGTGCACGTAGAAGTCGAGGACGCAGAGCGGCTCGGCCTCGTTCTGCCGCCCGGCACGGTCCTGCGGGGCCGGCGGGTGACGAGGGGACGGAAACAGCCGGAAACACCCCGGAACACCCCCGAACATCCCCAAAACACCCCAGAAACATCCCCAAAACACCCCAAAACACCCCCGAAACAGCCCCAAAACACCCCCAAAACGTCCCCAAACACCCGCAAAACACACCAAAACACCACCAAAACATCTTCAAAACACCCCAAAACACCCGCGAAACATCCCCAAACACCCCCAAAACACCCCAGAACACCCCCAAAACACCCCAAAACACCCTCGAAACATCCCCAAACACCCCCGAAACACCCCAGAACACCCCCAAAACAACCCCAAAACACCGAAAAACACCCCAGAACACCCCGAAACACCCCTGAAACATCCCCAAACACCCCCACAACACCCCAGAACACCTCCAAAACACCTACAAAACGCTCAAACACACCCCCAAAACACCCCCGAAACATCCTCAAAACACCCTAGAACACCCCTGAAACATCCCAAACACGCTCAAAACACCCCCGAAACACCCCAGAACACCCCCAAAATACCCCAAACACCCTAAAAACATCCCCAAAACACCCCAGAACCCCCCAAAACACCCCCAAAACATCCCAAAACACCCTGAAAATATCCTCAAAACACCCCAAAGCACCCCAAAACATCCCAAAACACCCTAAAAATATCCCCAAAACACCCCAGAACACCCCCAAAATACCCCAAAACACCCAAACACACCCCAGAACACCCCCAAAACACCCAAACACACCCCAAAACATCTCCAAAACACTCTCAAACACCCCCAAAACACCACTAAACACCCAAAAACACCCAAACATACCCCCAAAACGTCCCCAAACAACCCCAAAACGCCCCCAAAACACCCTCCAGAACACCCTCAAACACTCCAAAACACCCCAAAAGCACCCCAAAACAGCTACAAAACACCCCCAAAACACCCACTAAACACCCCAAGAGCACCCCAAAACACCTGCAAACACCCTAAAAGCACCTCAAAAACACCCCAAAACACCCCCAAATACCCCCAAAACACCCACAAAACACGCACTAAACACCCCCAAACACCCCCGAACCTCCCAAAACACCCTAATTCATCCCCAAACCCCAAAACACCTCCAAAAATACCCCCAAAACACCCCCCAAAAATCCTCAAACAACCCCTTAACAGCCCCAAAACACCCCAAAACACCTCCTAACGCTTCCAAAACCACCCCAAAACACCCCCAAAACGCACCAAAAACACATCAAACACCTCAAAAACACCCCAAAACACCCCCAAACACCCCAAAAGCACCTCCTAACGCATCCAAAAACAACCCCAAACAACCCCAAAAACACCCCCAAAACCCCCAAAACACGAAAAATACCCCAAACACCCCCAAAACACTCCCCAAACACCCCAAACACCTCAAAAACACCCCAAAACACCCCAAACCCCCCTGTTTTGGGCCGCTCACCAGCAGGAAGAGCTTCTTGTAGCCGACCTTGAGGAAGCCGATGACGGCGCCGCGGGGGCTGCGGGGACGGGGACGTCGGGGGCGCCCGGACCCCCCGTGTCCCCACGGTGTCCCCACGGTGTCCCCATGTCCCCACAGTGTCCCTGAGAGGTCCCCGGTCCCCGCGGTGTCCCCATGGTGTCCCATGTCCCTGGTCCCCGGCGGTGTCCCCATGGTGTCCTCCCCGGTCCCCACAGTGTCCCCACGGTGTCCCCACGGTGTCCCCATGTCCCTGGTCCCCACGGTGTCCCTGCGGTGTCCCCGGTCCCCGCAATGTCCCCAGTCCCTGTGGTGTCCCCGCAGTGTCCCCATGGTGTCCCCACGGTGTCCCCACGTCCCTGGTCCCCATGGTGTCCCCATGGTGTCCCCACGGTGTCCCCACGGTGTCCCCATGTCCCTGGTCCCCATGGTGTCCCTGCGGTGTCCCCGGTCCCCGCGATGTCCCCGGTCCCTGTGGTGTCCCCGCAGTGTCCCCATGGTGTCCCCACGTCCCCGGTCCCCGCGGTGTCCCCATGGTGTCCTCCCCGGTCCCCGCAGTGTCCCCATGTCCCCACGGTGTCCCCGTGTCCCCAGACCCCACGGTGTCCCCATGGTGTCCCTGGTCCCCACGGTGTCCCTGTGTCCCCATGTCACCGGTCTCCGTGGTGTCCCCCATGTCCCCGCGGCATCCCCTGTGTCCCCGAGCCCTGCGGTATCCCCATGTCCCCGGTCCCCGTGGTGTCCCCACGGTGTCCCCATGTCCCCACGGTGTCCCCGGTCCCCACGGTGTCCCCATGTCCCCGGTCCTTGCGGTGTCCCCGCGGCTCCCCTGTGTCCCCATTTCCCCGCGGTGTCCCCCATGTCCCTACGGTGTCCCCATGTCCCCAGTCCCCACAGTGTCCCCGGTCCCCATGGTGTCCCCATGTCCCCGGTCCCCATGGTGTCCTCCATGTCCCCGCGGTGTCCCCATGTCCCCACGGTGTCCCCGGTCCCCATGGTGTCCCCGTGTCCCTGGTCCCCGCGGTGTCCCCGCGCTCCGTGGTGTCCCCGGTTCTCGCGGTGTCCCTGTGTCCCCGCAGTGTCCACAGCGTCCCCACGGTGTCCCCATGTCCCCATATCCCTGGTCCCCGCGGTGTCCCTTTGGTGTCCCCAAACCCCGTGGTGTCCCCGTGTCCCCGGTCCCCGCGGTGTCCCCACAGTGTCCCGGGTCCTCGCGGTCTCCCCGTGTCCCCATGTCCCCGGTCCCCGTGGTGTCCCCGGTCCCCGCAGTGTCCCCGCTCACCCGCGCTCCACGGTGTCCCCGGTCCCCACGGTGTCCCCACAGTGTCCCCATGTCCCCAGTCCCCACAGTGTCCCCATGTCCCCGTGTCCCCGCAGCGTCCCCGTGTCCCCATGTCCCCACGGTGTCCCCGTGTCCCCGCAGTGTCCCCGCTCACACCGCGCTCCACGGTGTCCCCGGTCCCCGCAGTGTCCCCATGTCCCCATGTCCCCGTGTCCCCGCAGCGTCCCCGTGTCCCCATGTCCCCACAGTGTCCCCACAGTGTCCCCGCGGTGTCCCCGTGTCCCCATGTCCCCACGGTGTCCCCGTGTCCTCGCAGTGTCCCCCATGTCCCCGGTCCCCGCGGTGTCCCCATGGTGTCCTCATGTCCTCGGTCCTCGTGGTGTCCCCATGTCCCCATGGTGTCCCCATGGTGTCCCTGTGTCCCCGGTCCCCGCAGTGTCCCCCATGTCCCCGGTCCCCGCGGTGTCCCCATGTCCCCACAGTGTCCCCGGTCCCCGCGGTGTCCCCATGTCCCCGTGTCCCCGCAGCGTCCCCGTGTCCCCATGTCCCCACGGGGTCCCCGGTCCCCGCGGTGTCCCCGTGTCCCCACGGTGTCCCCGTGTCCCCATGTCCCCACGATGTCCCCAGACCCCACGGTGTCCCCGTGTCCTCGCGGTGTCCCCCATGTCCCCAGTCCCCGCGGTGTCCCCACGGTGTCCTCATGTCCTCGGTCCTCGTGGTGTCCCCATGTCCCCACGGTGTCCCCATGGTGTCCCCATGTCCCCGTGTCCCCGCAGTGTCCCCCATGTCCCCGGTCCCCGCGGTGTCCCCATGTCCCCACAGTGTCCCCACGGTGTCCCCGGTCCCCACGGTGTCCCCATGTCCCCTCAGTGTCCCCGGTCCCCGCGGTGTCCCCATGTCCCCGCGGTGTCCCCCCGCTCACCCGCGCTCCTCGGTGTCCCCGGTCCCCGCGGTGTCCCCATGTCCCCGTGTCCCCGCAGCGTCCCCGTGTCCCCGCGGTGTCCCCGTGTCCCCATGTCCCCACGGGGTCCCCGGTCCCCACGGTGTCCCCATGTCCCCGCGGTGTCCCCGTGTCCCCGCGGTGTCCCCGTGTCTCCATGTCCCCACAGTGTCCCCACGGTGTCCCCGGTCCCCGCGGTGTCCCCATGTCCGCGTGTCCCCGCGGTGTCCCCGTGTCCCCATGTCCCCATGTCCCCGTGTCCCCATGGTGTCCCCATGTCCCCGCGGTGTCCCCCCGCTCACCCGCGCTCCTCGGTGTCCCCGGTCCCCGCGGTGTCCCCATGTCCGCGTGTCCCCGCGGTGTCCCCGTGTCCCCATGTCCCCATGTCCCCGTGTCCCCGTGGTGTCCCCGTGTCCCCGCGGTGTCCCCCCGCTCACCCGCGCTCCTCGCTGTCCCTCAGCACGTACACCACGTGCTGGCTGCTCTCCAGCCGCGCCGCGCTCGTCACCGGCGCCGGCAGCCCCTGCGCCTGTCACACGGTGTCACCCGGTGTCACCCGGTGTCACCCGGACGTCACCGCGGTGTCACCTCCCCCGTCACCCCCCGGCTTCGCCCATTTCACCCCAAAACCACCCCCAGCTCCCGCCTCCCCCCAGCTCCCCATTTTATCCCCTGCTCCCACCCCCAAATTGCCTCAAATTCCCCCCAATTCCCCCCATTTCTTCTCCATTTTCCCATTTCTGCTTCAATTTCGCTCATTTTCCCCCATTCCTCCCCCATTTTCCCCCATTCTCCCCCCATTTTCCCCCATTCCCCCCCATTTTCCCCCATCCCCCCCCATTTTCCCCCATTCCCCCCGTTTTCCCCCAATTCCCCCATTTCCTCCCATTTTCCCATATTTTTTCCCATTTTTCCCCCCATTTTCCCCTTTTTTCCCCATTTCCCCCCATTTCTCTCCATTTTCCCTTATTCCCCCCATTTCCCATTTTCTCCAATTCCCCCCGTTTCCCCCCATTTCCCCCTATTTTCCCCAATTCGGCCCATATTCCCCCAATTCCCCCCATTTTCCCTCAATTCCCCCCAATTTCCCTCCATTTCCCTGTTTCTCCCCTTTTCCCCCATTGCCCCCAATTTTTCCCCATTTTCTCCCCATTTCCCCCATTTTTCCCATTTTCGCCTATTCTCTCTATTTTTCCCCATTTTCCCCCATTCTCCCCCAATTCACCCCATTTTCCCCCAATTCCCCCCTTTCTCCTCAATTCTCCCAATCCCCCCAATTTTCCCCTATTTCGCTCAATTTCCCCATTTCCCCAAATTCCCCTCATTTCCCTACATTTTCCCCCATTTTTCCCCATTTTCTCCTATTCCCCCCATTTCCCCTATTTTTTCCCCATTACCCCCTATTCCCCCCGTTTTCCCCCAATTCCCCCCTTTTCCCCCAATTCCCTCCATTTTCCCTCAATTCCCTCATTCCTTCCAATTTTCTATTGCCCTCCATTTCCTGTTTCTCCCAATTCCCCCCATTTCCCCCCATTTCCCCCTATTTTTCCCCATTTTCCCCTATTCCCCCATCCGCCCCACTTTTCTCCTATTTCCCTCAATTTCCTCGTTTCCCCCAATTCCCCCCATTTCCCCACGTTCCCCTATTTTTCCCCATTCCCCCCTATTTTCCCCCAATTCACCCCATTTTCCCCCAATTCCCACCCATTTTCCCTCAATTTCCCCATTCTCCCCAATTTCCCCCTATTTCTCCCATTTCCCCATTTCCCCCCATTCCCCCTCATTTTCCCCTATTTTTCCTCATTTTCCCCTATTAATCCCATTCCACCCTATTTTTTCCCATTTTCTCCATTCCCCTCATTTTACCTATTTTCTCCCTATTTTTCCCCATTTTCCCCTATTTTCCCCTCTTCAACCCATTCCCCCCTATTTTTTCTCCATTTTCCCCATTTCCCTCATTTTTACCTATTTTCTCCCTATTTTCCCCCATTTTCCCCTATTTTCCCCTATCCACCCCATTCCCCCCTATTTTTTCCCCATTTTCCCCCAATTTGCCCCATTTTCCCCATTCCCCTCATTTTCACCTATTTTTCCTCTATTTTTCCCCATTTTCCCCGATTTCCCCGATTTCCCCCCATTTTCCCCTATTTTTCCCCATTTTCCCCTATTCCCCCTATTTTTCCCCATTACCCCCCATTTCCCTCTATTTTCCCCCAATTCACCCCATTCCCCTCATTTTCCCCCATTTTCCCCTATTCTTCCCCTATTCCCCTCATTTCCCCTCATTTCCCCCATTTCCCCCCTCATTTCCCCCTCATTTTCCCCTATTCCCCTCATTTTCCCCTATTCCCCTCATTTTCCCCTCATTTTCCCCTCATTTTCCCCTCATTTTCCCCTCATTTTCCCCTCTTCCCTCATTTTCCCCTATTCCCCTCATTTCCCCCCCATTTTCCCCTCATTTCCCCCTCATTTTCCCCATTTTCCCCTCATTTTCCCCTCATTTTCCCCTCATTTTCCCCTCATTTCCCCTCATTTTCCCCTCATTTCCCCCCTCATTTCCCCCTCATTTTCCCCCCATTTTCCCCTCATTTTCCCCTCATTTCCCTCATTTCCCCCTCATTTTCCCCTCATTTCCCCCTCATTTCCCCCTCATTTTCCCC
>NW_028290129.1:0-9033 GCF_059628265.1 Tinamus guttatus
TCCCCCTGTCCCGCCCCGTGTCTCTATGTCCCCTGACACCCCCCTCTCCCCCTGTATCCCCTGTGTCACCCCCATGTCCTTGGTGCCCCTGTGTCCCCGGTGTCCCCTCCATGTCCTCTGTGTCCCCCCCACGTCCTTCGTGCCCCCGTGTCCCCTGTTCCTCCCTCCATGTCCCCTGTGTCCCCTCCATGCCCTGGTGTCCCCTCTGTCCCCCCATGTCCCTTCTGTCCCCCCATGTCCCCGGTGTCCTGGTGTCCCCCCATGTCCCTGGTGTCCCCTCTCATGTCCCCGGTGTCCCCCCATGTCCCTGGTGTCCCCTCCGTGTCCCTGTGTCCCCTCTGTGTCCCCTCTGTCCCTCTGTGTCCGCTCCATGTCCCCTGTGTCCCCCCCTGTCCCCGCCGTCCCCTCCATGTCCCTGTATCCCCTCCATGTCCTGGTGTCCCCTCTGTCCCCCCATGTCCCTTCTGTCCCCCCATGTCCCCTGTGTCCTGGTGTCCCCCCATGTCCCTGGTGTCCCCGTTTCCTCGTGTCCCCGGTGTCCCCTCTCATGTCCCCGGTGTCCCCCTCTGTCCCACCGTGTCCCCTCTGTCCCACCGTGTCCCCTCTGTCCCCTTCATGTCCCCCTCTGTCCCCCCGTGTCCCCTCTGTCCCCCCGTGTCCCCCATGTCCCGGTGTCCCCCTGTGTCCGCTCCGTGTCCCCGCTATCCCCTCCATGTCCCCGGTGTCCCTTCCATGTCCCCCCCATGTCCCCTGTGTCCCCCCCATGTCCCGGTGTCGCCGGTGCCCCCGTGTCCCCGGTGTCCCCCACATGTCCCTGGTGTCCCCCCCATGTCCTCTGTGTCCTGGTGTCCCCCCATGTCCCTGGTGTCCCCTCTCATGTCCCCGGTGTCCCCCTCTGTCCCCCTGTGTCCTCTCTGTCCCCCTGTGTCCCCTTCATGTCCCCTCTGTTCCCTCTGTCCCCCCGTGTCCCCCATGTCCCGGTGTCCCCTCTGTCCCCCCGTGTCCCCCATGTCCCGGTGTCCCCCTGTGTCCGCTCCGTGTCCCCGCTATCCCCTCCATGTCCCCTGTGTCCCCCCCATGTCCCGGTGTCCCCCGCATGTCCCTGTCCCCCCATGTTCCCGGTGTCCCTTCCATGTCCCCCCCATGTCCCCTGTGTCCCCCCCCATGTCCCGGTGTCGCCGGTGCCCCCGTGTCCCCGGTGTCCCCCACATGTCCTCTGTGTCCTGGTGTCCCCCCATGTCCCTGGTGTCCCCGTTTCCTCGTGTCCCTGGTGTCCCCTCTCATGTCCCCGGTGTCCCCCTCTGTCCCCCTGTGTCCCCTGTGTCCCCCCCTGTCCCCCGCCGTCCCCTCCATGTCCCTGTATCCCCTCCATGTCCTGGTGTCCCCGGTCCCCCCATGTCCCCCCATGTCCCTGGTGTCCCCTCATGTCCCCGGTGTCCCCCTCTGTCCCCCCGTGTCCCCTGTGTCCCCTTCATGTCCCCTCTGTTCCCTCTGTCCCCCCGTGTCCCCCATGTCCCGGTGTCCCCCTGTGTCCGCTCCGTGTCTCCTCTATCCCCTCCATGTCCCCGGTGTCCCTTCCATGTCCCCCCCCATGTCCCCTGTGTCCCCCCCATGTCCCGGTGTCACCGGTGCCCCTGTGTCCCCGGTGTCCCCCACATGTCCCTGTCCCCCCATGTCCCTGGTGTCCCCTCCGTGTCCCTGTGTCCCCCCCCTGTGTCCCCTCTGTCCCTCTGTGTCCCTGTGTCCGCTCCATGTCCCCTGTGTCCCCCCTGTCCCCGCCGTCCCTTCCATGTCCCTGTATCCCCTCCATGTCCCTGTATCCCCTCCATGTCCTGGTGTCCCCGGTCCCCCCATGTCCCTTCTGTCCCCCCATGTCCCCTGTGTCTTGGTGTCCCCCCATGTCCCTGGTGTCCCCGTTTCCTCGTGTCCCTGGTGTCCCCTCTCATGTCCCCGGTGTCCCCTCTCATGTCCCCGGTGTCCCCCTCTGTCCCCCCGTGTCCCCTGTGTCCCCTTCATGTCCCCTCTGTCCCCCCGTGTCCCCCATGTCCCGGTGTCCCCCTGTGTCCACTCCGTGTCCCCGCTATCCCCTCCATGTCCCCGGTGTCCCTTCCATGTCCCCCCCATGTCCCCTGTGTCCCCCTCATGTCCCGGTGTCGCCGGTGCCCCTGTGTCCCCGGTGTCCCCTCCATGCTCTGGTGTCCCCTCCGTGTCCCTGTGTCCCCCCCCCCGTGTCCCCTCTGTCCCTCTGTGTCCCTGTGTCCGCTCCATGTCCCCTGTGTCCCCCCCTGTCCCCGCCGTCCCTTCCATGTCCCTGTATCCCCTCCATGTCCTGGTGTCCCCTCTGTCCCCCCATGTCCCTTCTGTCCCCCCGTGTCCTCTCTGTCCCCCCATGTCCCCTGTGTCCTGGTATCCCCCCATGTCCCTGGTGTCCCCCTCATGTCCCCGGTGTCCCCTCTGTCCCCGCCATCCCCTCCATGTCCCTGTATCCCCTCCATGTCCCTGTATCCCCTCCATGTCCTGGTGTCCCTGGTGTCCCCCCATGTCCCTGGTGTCCCCGTTTCCTCGTGTCCCTGGTGTCCCCTCTCATGTCCCCGGTGTCCCTTCTGTCCCCCCATGTCCTCTCTGTCCCCCCATGTCCCCTGTGTCCTGGTGTCCCCCCATGTCCCTGGTGTCCCCTCTCATGTCCCCCGGTGTCCCCCTCTGTCCCCCCGTGTCCCCCACGTCCTGGTGTCCCCCTGTGTCCCCTCCATGTCCCTGGTGTCCCTTCCATGTCCCCCCCATGTCCCGGTGTCGCCGGTGCCCCTGTGTCCCCGGTGTCCCCTGCATGTCCCCGTCCCCCCATGTCCCCGGTGTCCCCCACATGTCCCCCCATGTCCCCGGTGTCCCCCCCATGTCCCCGGTGTCCCCCCCGTGTCCCCTGTGTCCCCCCCGTGTCCCGGTGTCGCCGGTGCCCCTGTGTCCCCGGTGTCCCCCACATGTCCCTGGTGTCCCCCCTGTGTCCCCCCCATGTCCCGGTGCCCCTGTGTCCCCGGTGTCCCCCACATGTCCCCCCATGTCCCGGTGTCCCCCCCGTGTCCCCCCCGTGTCCCCGCAGTCCCTGGACGGGCGGCAGATCCGCGTGGATCACGCCGGGAAGTCGTCGCGCGGCTCCCGCGGGGGCTTCCTGGGCGGCCGCGGCCGGGGCCGGGGCTACGCGCGGGGTGAGATTTGGGGCCAAAAACGGCCGCTTTGGGGCTGGGGGGGGCGGGGGGAGCCTTGGGGGGGGATTGGGGGGAATCCGGGGATTTTGGGGGGAATTGGGAGGTTTGGGGGGAATCGGGAGGTTTTGGGGTGTTGTCACGAGGGATTTGGGGGGAATCTGGGGGGTTTGCGGGAATCTGGGGGCTTTGGGGGGAATCGGGAGGTTTTGGGGTGTTGTCATGGGGGATTTGGGGGGAATCAGGGGGTTTGGGGGGAGTTTGGGGGGAATCTGGGAGTTTTGGGGGGAATCGGGAGGGTTTGGGGAGTCGGGAGGTTTTGGGGTGTCATCATGGGGTGTTTGGGGGGAATCTGGGGGGTTTGGGGGGAATTGGGAGGTTTTGGGGTGTCATGGGGGTTTGGGGGGAATTGGGCGTTTGGGGGTGTCGTCATGGGGGGTTTGGGGGGAATCAGGGAGTTTTGGGGGATTTGGGGGGAATCTGGGGGTTTTGGGGGAGTTTGGGAGGAATCTGGGGGGTTTGGGTCTTGTTGGGGATTTTGGAGAGAATCTGAGTGGTTTTGGGTATTGGGTTTTGGGGGGAATTGGGGTGATTTGGGGAGTTTTGGGGGTATCTGGGTGATTTGAGGTATTTGGGGGGTCATTAGGGATTTCTGGGGGGAATCTGGGCGATTTGGGTTGTTTGGGGGGGAATCTGGGTGTTTTGGGTCTTGTCGTTGGGGGTTTTGGGGAGAATCTGGGTGGTTTGGGGGGGTCATTGGGGCATTTGGGGGGTAATCTGGGGGGTTTTGGGTGTTGTCATAGGGGGTTTTGGGGGGAATCTGGGTAATTTGGGGGGTCATTGGGACATTTTGGGGGGAATCTGTGGGGGTTGGGGAGTTTTGGGGGGGATTTGGGTGATTTGGAAGGTTTTGGGGGGAATCTGGGTGATTTGGGGGGTTGTTGGGGAGTTTTGGGGGGAATCTGGGTGGTTTGGGAAGTTTGGGGGGGATTTAGGAAATTTGGGGGGTCATTGGGATATTTTGGGGGGAATCTGGGGAGTTTTGGGGGGGATTTGGGTGATTTGGAAGGTTTTGGGGGGAATCTGGGTGATTTGGGGGGTTGTTGGGGAGTTTTGGGGGGAATCTGGGTGGTTTGGGAAGTTTGGGGGGATTTAGGAAATTTGGGGGGTCATTGGGATATTTTGGGGGGAATCTGGGGAGTTTTTGGGGGGATTGGGGTGATTTGGGGGTTGGGGATTTTGGGGGGGCTTTGGGGAGTTTAAGGGAGATTTGGGGGGTTTCTGGGGAGCACTTGGAGGATTTGGGGGCACCCGGGGGATTGGGGGTCGCTGGGCGCCCCCCCGCAGCACCCATGGGTGCCGGGGGGGGGGTCTCACCCCTGTCCCCCCCCCAGGTGGTGGCGACCGGGGCTACGGGGGCCGCTACGACGGCCGCAGCGGCGGCGGCTACGGCGGCTCCCGCGACTACGGCGGCCGGTGCGGGGGCACCCATGGGTGCTGGGGGGGTCCTATGGGGCACCCATGGGTGCTGGGGGGGTCCTATTGAGCACCTATGGGTGCTGGAGGGGGGGATATGGGGTACCTATGGGTGCTGGGGATATGGGGCACCCAGGGGCCCCATGAGGACACTATGGGTGCTGGGGGGGATGTGGGGCACCCATGGGTGCTGGGGGGGTCCTATGGGGCACCCATGGGTGCTGGGGGGGGTCCTATTGAGCACCTATGGGTGCTGGAGGGGGGGATATGGGTGCTGGGGATATGGGGTACCCATGGGTGCTGAGGGGGCCCCATGAGGACACTATGGGTGCTGGGGGGGTCCTGTGGGGCACCCATGGGTGCTGGGGGGGTCCTATTGAGCACATATGGCTGCTGGGGGGGTCCTATGGGGCACCCATGGGTGCTGGGGATATGGGGCACCCAGGGGCCCCATGAGGACACTATGGGTGCTGGGGGGGATGTGGGGCACCCATGGGTGCTGGGGGGTCCTATGGGGCACCCATGGGTGCTGGAGGGGGGGATATGGGTGCTGGGGATATGGGGCACCCATGGGTGCTGAGGGGGCCCCATGAGGACACTAGGGGTGCTGGGGGGGATGTGGGGCACCCATGGGTGCTGGGGGGGTCCTATGGGGCACCCGTGGGTGCTGGGGGGGGGTGCTATGGGGCACCTATGGATGCTGGGGGGGGGGGGCCTATGAGGTCACTATGAGTGTTGGGGGGGTCCTATAGGGCACCCATGGGTGCTGGGGGGGATGTGGGGCACCCATGGGTGCTGGGGGGGGCTATCGAGCACCTATGGGTACTGGGGGGGTGCTATGGGGCACCTATGGGTGCTGGGGGGGGGCCTATGAGGTCACTATGAGTGTTGGGGGGGTCCTATAGGGCACCCATGGGTGTTGGGGGGTCTTATGGGGCACCCATGGGTGCTGGGGGGGACCCATGAGGGCACTATGGGTGTTGCGGGGGGGGATATGGGGCACCCGTGGGTGCTGGAGGGGGCCTATGGGGTACCTATGGGTGCTGGGGGGCATATATGGGGCACCTATGGGTGCTGGGGGGGCTACAGAGCACCCATGGGTGCTGGAGGGGTCCTATGGGGCACCTATGGGTGCTGGGGGGGCTACAGAGCACCCATGGGTGCTGGAGGGGACCTATGGGGCACCTATGGGTGCTGGGGGGCTACAGAGCACCCATGGGTGCTGGAGGGGTCCTATGGGCACCCTATGGGCACTGGGGGTGGGGGGGATCTATGGGGCTCCCATGGGTGCTGGGGGGTCCCATGGGTGCTGGGGGGTCCCATGGGTGCTGGGGGGCATCTGGGGGGCCAGGGCGGCCCCTAAATCCCGTTTTTTTTCCCCAAAACAGGAACCAGGGGGGCTACGGGGAGCGGTTCCAGTCGGGCTCCTACCGGGACAACTACGACAACTGAGGTAGGGGGGACGGGACCCCAAAACCGCCTCCTTTCACCCCAAAAAACCCAGCGGGGGGGCGCTCGGGCCCCCCAAATCCCTCATGTGGGAGCTGGGACCCCAAAAATCCACCTTTTTGGTGTCTTTTGGGGGATTTGGCCCCCTAAAAATCCTCATTTTGGGGGCGTTTTATATGTCGGGATTCTTCAAAACCAACAGTTTTGAGGTGTTTTTAACTCCAGATGCTCCCAAATTTTCCCTTTTTTGGAGGAATTTTAGGTCAGTATTTCTCAAAACTTAAGTTTTGGGGAGTTATGGGGCAAGAGCCTTCAAAAATCATGGTTTTTGAGGGGGGGATTGGGTTGAGAACACTCAAAATTGCCTTTTTTTTTAGGGGAATTGGGGAGGCTTTGAGCTCTCAGAATCCTCATTTTTGGATTTTTGAGCAGCTTGATCTGTATTTTTTTTTAATGGGATTTTAATGGGACTTTTGGGGTTAGTAAGTGCAGAATTGGCTGTTTTTAGCAAAATTGGGCGTTCTAAGTGCCTTAAATTTATGTTTTTAATCATTTGCTGGGATTTGGTTAATCAAGAATGGGGATTTCAGTGAATTTTGGATCCCCAAACTCCATTTTGGGGGCAATTTGGGGGTTCTTGACTCCCAGTTTCCCCATTTTGGAGAATTTTGGGCCTTGCAACACTCAAAAAAAAAGAATTTTGGTGTTTTGAGCTTCTGAACTAATAAACTTCCCCATTTCGAGGGATTTATGGTACTTCCAAAATACCCTAAATTGAGGGTTTTGGTCTTTAATTAACAAAATTCCACATTTGGGGGGTTATGCCACAAAACAACAAGGTAAAATTTGGGGATTTGGGGTCTTTAGCCACCCAAATTCCCTGTTTTTTCATTGCCCTGGGGGGAGGCTTCCAAAATGCTCCGTTTTGGCCCATTTTTATCCCAAATCTCCCCCTTTTTTGCTGTTTTTTTTGCACCCTTGTCCCAAAATTGCCCTTTTTCCCCCCAAATGTCCCGTCCCCGCTGACCTCCTTCTCGTCCCCAGCTCGGAGCGGTGCCGGATTCGGGGGACCCGGGGGCTGTTTTGGGGGGGGGGGGGTCGGGGACGCGCCGGGACCCCCCCCTTGTACTGCCCCCCCCCCCCGAATAAAGGACGGATCCAGGAGGCCGCTGGATTTGGGGGGAAAAGGGGGGATTTGGGGTAAAACTGTCCTGGGGGGCAAAAAACAGGGATTTTGGGGGGCAAAAAGGGGGGATTTGGGGTAACAGTGTTCAGGGGGAAAAAATGAGGATTTTGGGGGGGACATTTGAGGTAAAAGTGTTCTGGGGAGCAAAAAGGGAGATTTTGGGGGTGAAAAAGGGTATTTGGGGTAAAAAGTATTTTGGGGGGGAAAATAGGGATTTTGGGGGGCGTTTAAGGGGTTAAAATGGGTTAGGGGCAAATAGGGAGGTTGGAGGAGGGAAGCGGGTTAAGTGGGGTGCCAAAAAGAGGGATATTGGGGTAATTTGGGCTTAAAAAGGGGGATTGTGCGGCTGCAAGATGTTTTGGGGCAAAACTGGGGGTTTTGGGGGGTAAAGTGGGATTTGGGGGCATAAAATGGGGGGTTGGGGTGCCAAAAGGGGGCGTTTGGGGGAGCAAATGGGAGGTTTGGGGGGGGGAAAACGGTTTTGGGGCCAAAAATGGGATTTTTGAGGGAAAACATGGGGAGGCTTATGGCTACTTCCGGGGCGGGGCTTGCCCGTGCCTACGAGGCCGGTGCTGCCCCCTGATTGGGCGGGGGCGGCCGTGGGAGCCAATGGGAGCGCGGTGGGGGCGGGGCTCTGCCCCCCCACGAGTCCCATCATGCCCCGCGCGGCGCAGAGGCTGCTGGGAGTTGTAGTCCCCCCCCCCCCCCAGCCCTATAGGCGCCATAGGGACCAGCCCCCTATAGAGCAGCCATAGGGGGGCGCCCCGCCCCCAGGAATGATGACATCACACGGGCGCTTATGACATCACGCCGGGGCTCACCCCCGTGTTTATGACATCACCACGACATCACAAAGGCGGCACGCGCGGGCTTATGACATCACACGGGCGGGACCACGTGACCACCCCCCCCCCCCAACACCACTCCAAAGGGGGGGGGGGGGGGCTCAGAAGCGGCACACGGCAGAGGCGGAGCTTGCATATATTTGCATAATGAGGGCGTGGCGTGGCAGCGACTCTGGGGGCGGAGCTTCCCAGGAGGGGGAGGGGTCAAGAGCAAAGAGCCCGGCCAGGCTCTGACGCAGCGACCTGGGGAGGTGGGGGGGGGGGAGTAGGCGGGGTCACGAGGGGCCCCGCCCCCCGGGCCCGCCCCCTGCCCCGCCCCCAACACTCACCCTTGCGGTGGGGGCGGGGCCCCGGTGGGTTTCGGCGCCGGCACCGGTTTGGGCCCAGGGGGCGGGGCCTGGGGGCGGGGCTGCCCCCCGGGGGGGCGGGGCTGAGGCGGGCGGGGCTGCGGGGAGGCGGGGCCGCGGGGCGGGGCGCCGGCCGGGCGGGGCTGCGGCCCTGGGGGGCGGGGCTGGGGCTCCTGGGGGCGGGGCTGCGCCACGGTGGGCGGGGTCTGGGGGCGGGGCTGCTGAGGGGAGAGGGGGCGGGGCTGCGGCTCCTGGGGGCGGGGCTGAGGAGAGAGGGGGCGGGGCTGAGGGGAGGTTGGGCGGGGCTGCGGCTCCTGGGGGCGGGACTGAGGGGAGAGGGGGCGGGGCTGCGGCTCCTGAGGGCGGGGCTGCGCCACGGTGGGCGGGGTCTGAGGGCGGGGCTGCGCGCCGGGAGGGCGGGGCTGCGGGGCTGCTCCAGGGGGCGGAGCCTGTGGGCGGAGCTGAGGCCCGGGGGGGCGGGGTGGGGCTGTTCCACCAGGGGGCGGAGCCTGTGGGCGGGGCTGCAACCCAGG
>NW_028290130.1:0-62082 GCF_059628265.1 Tinamus guttatus
GCTTTTGGAACTCCATCATCCTAGTCAGGGCCCAAATGGAAAGAGCTGAAGTCCTCGGTAGGACGTTTTAGACAGCTAGGACTAGCAGCATCTTCAAGAGGATGCTGAGGCACTTGAGCTGCTCTGCCGAAGGATCATGTAAGCTTAGATGAGCTTGTTCATTTCTCTTCCATGCAGTGCCCCTCTGTGCAGGAGGACTAACTTGTCCGGTTGAATCCTCATGAGTGCTGGAAAAGAACAGTTATGTTTTATCTCTTGCATACGACATGGCTATGAAGAGGAACAGAACTACTTAATTTCTTTTTAAGAGTGAAAGAGATTGATGACCCTTTTTTCATATGTGATGAGCTTTGTCTTCTTCCTGCAATACAACTAGTTGTTGTATGTCTTTGTATATCTTCATTTGCCTTTCCCTTCTTAAATGTGAGGCCGTCAAGCAACGGCATTTATGCCTTTCAGGGTAAAAGAAATGCTTCCATTAACCTGCCCTTGTAGCTTTCTTTGACAAGCAGCATTCTCCGAAAGGCCATTTTATCCTATTTATACCATTTTAGAGTCTAGCATCAATGAGCTGCAAAAGTAAAATGTGTATCAGTTTCACACACATACAAATGTAAATGCAGTGTTAAGAAGTCCTATTTTCAGTGTGCCAGGCCAAAGCACAATAAATGATCCTCTTGTCTTTTATGCCTAATGCTTTGAGGAGCAAAGGCTTTATCAGCATTTTTAGAGCACTCACCTTTTTTAGTCCTCTCTCAGTATAGATTAGCGTAGACCTGCTCATACCCTCTTTGGCAGAGGCAAGATTACCCCTCATAGTCCTATTCTCTAGTCATTGTCTATGTAAAAGAGGTATCAGCTCCCATGATGGGAAAGTACCACTGAGGTGCATACAAGACCAAAATTCAGGAGAAAACCAGAACATAGTCCAAAGCAAGTGTCTGAGTGCTAAGAAGTCCTTAAAACTTACTACCCAATTTAGGCAAGAACGACTAATGAAGTTAAACATGGAGGAGCATTTATTTGAAAAGTACATAGCACAGAGTAAAATAAGTGTGAAATACAATATCCTGCCTTCCTCATCTAACAAGATAAAGCATATTTTTTCCCATGTATTATTCTGTTTGTGAGTTCCAAATGTTGGCGATGTCTCCTCTGATCCTGAAATGGGTGGGATTGTGTAAAATTTCCCAATATTTGCTCCCATCCTAGACCTGGTGACCTTTAAAAAACCAGAAAGCAACAATAGTGACTTGAAACCTAAGCAGAGGTACTGGAACTAATCTTTTCTTTTTCTTGGCATATGCTGTGAAGTTTGTCTACGATATAAGTGAAAGGAAAAAATTTCACAAGCTTACAGTGCATCTCTCCTATTTCACCTTCAATCTCCGTGGTAATTCCAGAATAATTTTCCTGGGTTGGCCACTCAATGCTATGACAATATTTTGGCAGAATTGCACTGAGGGCTGAGAAAAACAGGATTTTTAGGGGTTGGCAAAGTAAGGCATTCTTGAGAAAGGTGACGGCAGATGTAAAAAGCCACTGGCGTGAGGTCTCATAGCCATAAGACAGGCCATAGAAGACGATGAAAAATGATGATAGCCCCATGACAACAATAATGAATGTCCAGGAGAAGGAGGCACATCTCCGGCATAAAACTGAGTGCGATGGCTTGTGATAGAGCAGGGGGACAGTGCTTTGTGTTTTCTTCTGCCTCTGAAAGTTGTCCCCTTCTGGTGTCTTGAGAGGTTTCTCCTGCTGATACTTAAATGAGGCAGTTATGAGCATGTGTAGGGGAATGGTGATGAAAGCCCTTTCAGCTGCTAATGTTATTGAACTCCAAAAGCTTGTGGGTGCTGGGGATTCTTCCCTTTTGTCAACATTAAAGAATATAAAGTTGACAAGCAGCTCTAGGAGCAGTGTGGCCAAAGCGCATGATAATCTTTGGAGCCTGCTGCAGGTGCCGGTGCCAGTGTGAGCAAAAACCGAGAACCACAGGTGACCATCTCTGAGGTTTGCTGCAAGCTTAATCCAAAAATAGTCAGTTCTGCTGAGCCGTGCATTTGGGTTCATGGCAAAGAATGTCCTTTGGACTAAGTTGTCATCCTTGTTGAGAACAAACCAAGTGCGGCAAATAAAGAAGCAGGTCTTGTGAGCGTGCAGATTTTCAACTTTTGCTCTGCTTAAGAACCAGCTTGGAGAAGGGCCTTGGTTATTGTGCCATACTCTCAAGGCACAGATATCTCCTATGTCTTTCTCAGTAGTTAACAAAAAGGTATCTGTGCTTCCTTGCCTGAAAGAGGGAAAATGTGGGTGTTGTAAGCAATAGACATCACTGGTGCCGTCCTGGCCCACGAGTTGAAGAAAAACATCTGCAGTGGTTCCAGCTCCCCAGCGACTGCCTGTGTATAAGGTGACCACAAAGTGCACTTTATGAGCAGGGTCATTGTGTGGCTGAACGGTAATCTTGTCCTTGGTGAGCCTGTCAGCCTTGTCTCTTTTCAGTGCCCAGAGGGCCAAAGCAAGGTAGGCAAGAAAAATGACCACAAGCGTTAAGAGGGTCACAGGGTTTTCAGTTATGGGCGCTCTCAAAGCTTTTCCCATGTTCACAGTGTTGGGCGTCACTATTACCTTGGCTGCCAGCAATGTGATGTTGAAAGCGCGTATTTTTGACAGCGCCTCTTTTACAAGTGTTTTGTGCCCCAGCAGCGCTCTCTCCATTTCTGGTGGATATCGTATCCGAGGGAAAAGGTTCTTGCCAATTTGGTAAAGGGCAGTGGAAATGGCAGCATTGGTGGCCAATTTGGAAGAATTCCCCTCTTCCAGCTTTGGATAGAAAGAGTTCTTCCATTTTCTTAGGATAGAGAAAGCATTTGCAGCAATGCTATTTTCCTTTTTGGTGAGAGGGATAGTCCATTTTTTGCCTTCCCTTTGGGTTTCCGTTTCTGCAGAGATCTTTCCCGGGAAAAACTTTCCAGCTTTCCTAGAGGTCAAGACTGAGGCTTTAAGGTCAGTCAAATTAAACCCAGCATGAAAACGGTCTCCAGTTTGGACGTACGGTGTCGTTGGTACGCTTGAAGCACTTAGTGAGGCAAGTAGCTCGTGAAACACAAGAGCTACTGGTCGACTTTCAAGTGGGTCCTGCTCTTTTACATATAAAGGCACTTGTTGAAGTGCTCCGAGAGAATTATATACATACATTTTCCGTGGATACTCTGGAGAGCATACTCCAACTGGGAGAAAAGGAGGAGGAGTTCCGGGCTGATAAGCAAAATGCAGAATTGTAGCAAATGTATTTTCCTCTGAAGAACGACTTCCAGTACCTCTGGTACCTTTTGATACTTCAGAAGCTACTATTACTTTATAGGTCAAAGGCAAATGGACCCCCGAAAACCCACTGCATCGAAGCACAAGTTTTGTCCCAAATGTGGGAGCCCAACGTGGTGTGATGGTCCACCTTCCAGTCTTTGGAGAGGAATGTAATTTAAATGAGTATCTGTAGTTTGATGACTTAGCGTCCCAAGTAGTTACTGTTAAGAGCAGTACATGTGATTGATGCCCAGTATTCATGAAAGTCTGAACATCAATAGAAAGATAAGCCCCAGAGCTCCCTGGTGAGGTTATTTTGACAAAGAAATGAAACACATGCAGGCCGGAATCTAAAGCAGAGCTGGCAAGAGTTATGCGTAAGGTATTCATAGCATAGATCATAGCTGGATTTATAGGTGTTGAGCAGTGTGAGCTGCTCTTGTCACGGTGGTGGTTGACGTAGGGCAGAGTTTCTCCAGCTGCAGTTAAGCCCAGTGCCTTGAGGTGTGCATGACAGCCCAGCTCTAGCGGCTGCCCCGCGTGGCTCAGGTAAACGCGTGGCCCAAGCCCTGGCAGCTGCATATCCTGCGCAGACATCTCCATGGTCAATCTGTGATGAAGGCACGCAGGAGCAGTGCATGGAGCTGATAGGCAGTGCATTGTCATGAAGCTGGAGGCTGTGGCTGGTGGTGTTCTTCCTGGCAGGAGGGCTGGCTGCAGCACAGACTTCCCCGAGCAGTGAGCTGTGTTCTTGACGCAGGCAGGGTCCATGGAGCAGGAGCATTGTGGTGGGGCCTGTGGCTGCCGCTTTGCTGTGGGGGCTGTCTGGTACCGCCGATTGCTAGTTTTGCTCTGTAAGCAGGAGCTGCGGTGCTCTGTGTCCAGTCTGTGCGAGACATGTCCATGAGGGCCCAGGGAGCTGAGCAGCAGGGCCGGGGGTTGCAGGAGGGGAGAAGCGTCCCGCAAGTCTGGAGGCTTGTAGGCGGGAAGCCAGAGGAGCAGAAGGGCGAGCACTGGCCCTGCCACTGCTTGTCCAAGGGAGAGCCGTAGGCCAAGAGCCATTGGTGCTGCTGCAGCACAAAGCAGCCGCGCTGGGCTCCAGAGGTGCCCTGAGGGCCGCTTGCCCTGCGCTGGGCACCTTGGGTCCCGAGGGCATCACGGAACCAGGTGGCCCCTGGCGACGACACCCAACAATGGGGCTTCCCATCCTCCCTGAGGCGTGGGGGGGGCTGCCAGGCTCCTTCTATAGCGCCCCGCTCTGGAACAAACCTCCCCCTGAAAGCTGCTTTCCCAAAGCCTTAGCTCTGCCCACGTCCCAGGCGACCCTGACCCTGGCTGGCCACTGGCGGCCCCCAGCGGCTCCCTCTTCATGGGGCTGGAGGTGTTGGGGATGCTGCGGAAGTGCTGTGGGAGCACTCTTGGATGGATGGAGCTGGGAAAGGAGGGTCATGGTGCCCCTGAGGGAGTGCAGGATGTGGGCCGCTGTCCTGATTTCAGGGGGATATGAGGGCGCCTGCATCCCTTTTAACCAAGGGCTTTTGGAACTCCATCATCCTAGTCAGGGCCCAAATGGAAAGAGCTGAAGTCCTCGGTAGGACGTTTTAGACAGCTAGGACTAGCAGCATCTTCAAGAGGATGCTGAGGCACTTGAGCTGCTCTGCCGAAGGATCATGTAAGCTTAGATGAGCTTGTTCATTTCTCTTCCATGCAGTGCCCCTCTGTGCAGGAGGACTAACTTGTCCGGTTGAATCCTCATGAGTGCTGGAAAAGAACAGTTATGTTTTATCTCTTGCATACGACATGGCTATGAAGAGGAACAGAACTACTTAATTTCTTTTTAAGAGTGAAAGAGATTGATGACCCTTTTTTCATATGTGATGAGCTTTGTCTTCTTCCTGCAATACAACTAGTTGTTGTATGTCTTTGTATATCTTCATTTGCCTTTCCCTTCTTAAATGTGAGAGAGGTAGCAAAAAAGGCATTTTAGGAGGGTTATGCGTTTTGCATGAGCTTCCGCCATCCTTTCTAGGAATGCTGCAGTTACCTAAAGAGCAAAGAAGTTATTAGGCCGGGGCCACCCGACGCCTGTCCTTTCACACCGTCTATCCTTCCAAGGAAGAGGGAGAGAAGAGGAAAGAACCTCTCTCCCATTTTAATTTTCACCAAAGGGTTGTGGAAGTCTGCTCCTGTCTGTCTTGTCTTTGTGCGCTCCCAAAATGACATTTTCTTGAGGTAAGCTAGGGAAGAGTGTTGAAGCAGTTGGAGAGAACAATGCCAAGTTTGGCCAGTGCACAAGGTATTTCTGTTATTTTCATGTTGAACTGGATGAACTGCTGATGTGTTTGGTGTCTAATGTAGCTTCTGGACTCAGCAGTGATAGTTGCATTTAAGAAGTGATTCCTCCCTCCCTTTTCTGGGTATGTGGAGAGTTGGAGTGAATTGCCCTCATCCAAGTGGTATCTTTCTCCAGCAGCTCCCTGGGCAACTTTAGACTACACATGTATATTTTAGAGACTCTAGATGTATATTTCAGCGGAGACTGACCTGGCTGTCCTTACAGATAGGTCTCTTCTCTCCCTCTCCCCCGAAAAAGAAATGACCCAAAAGGATGAAATAATGTGATGCATGGAAATGCAGTCCCTCTCTGGAAAATGATGTGGGGAAAGCATTGTTTTTGAGGAATCTCTTTAAATAGCCACAGAAAGCCAACATATCATGGGAGAAGTTATGGTGGGCACCTGGTGTAAAGTTTTGTCCATTCTCTCTCATGAAGTACTTGCTTTTATTGACTGGAAAAAAGGCTGACTGGATAGATTTAAAATGGGAAATTATCTTTTAAATATATATATATATATATATATTTTCCCTGCCAGAACAGTGATATGCTTGCTTGTCGTAATTACTGGCACTGGGCTTTCTATTTTATGGAAAAGGTATGAGATGTCTTCGTCTACCTGTTTTTTGGTGTCTGAATAGATAATTCTCTATTGAAAAGGCAGCTGTAGAGGGCATGGCACGGTTAACTCGGTTAACTCTTGTGAAATGAAGTGGGATAGAGCAACGGTGAATGCTGATGAGAGGAGGGCAATGCACTGTAAGCTTGCCAAGCTCAAAGGCAGGAAGCAGTATAAGCTTTTAGAAGCTGATGCAATTGCAGTGAGGTTGAGAGGGCCAAACCTAAAGAGAAAGTTCTTGTTTTTCTAAAAGATGTCATCATTGTCCTAGTAGTTTTCACACTGCCATTAAATGATGCCTATTCCATTGGGAACAGCTATGGTTTTTGCTACAACCTATTCATGATCAGTTCTCTGCCAGAGTTTGCAGTGTAGATAAGGTAGCACATATTTACAGGTGGGTGAGTGGTATCTTTTGCCTTTGCTCCATAATGACATTCGGCCAAACTTTCTTTCCGATAGCGGCTCCAAAATAATTGGTTTCCCTTGGATGAGGCAAGTACGGGCTAAAGATACAGATTAAAAATGTTTCTCTCCTCACAGCTTGTAAAATTCCTATATGATCAGTAAAAGCCACTGTCTTCACAAGTATGGCAGTGACACGCAAGGGAAAGGTGGCTGTGCTGGCACTTGGATAAGGACTGCCAGGGAAGACGTTCCCAAGGAGCCACGCTGCACAAAGAGCCATCTGCTGCCAGAAAAGCACACTGCCTTGGTGGCACTCATGTCTGCTTTGTACATGAGAGGTAGAACTTGAAGCACAGCATCAAGAGCTAGTGAAGACTACAGGCCTATCAACTCCTGATTCTACTTGGTCTCTTAAACAAAGACGGGGGAATTCACAGCACTTTTGCAACTGGTGCTACCCATGTCTGACATGTACTTTCCACACTCTACACTAGGCGAAAGGTTTATGAGAATAAAGGGCTTAGAGATTCACACACTGCAACAGCCGTGTCATCAAAGCAGGGCTGCTCTTCTGAAGGAAGGAAAATATTCTCTGTCTCATAGACACTCTTTTTTAAATGAATTGTGTCTAGCATTGCCACTTCTAGCTACAGTTACCTTCCCTTTTTCTATGAAAAGGCACTCACTTGACAAGAAGAGAGATGTTTTTCTTAGATCAGCATGCCAATTAATCAAGAGGTGTGAAATACCTGACACAATGTGGAAAAAATGCTTTTCTAAGTACATATGAAAAAAAAGGGGAGGGATACCTAACTGGGAAGAACCGACATAGAGAGCACACACACAGACAGAACAAGATACTGGCATTCCACACAGAAAACCTTAATCCAAGAGTCTTGAAGAGGGGAGTGAGAGTAAAGCAAAATGTGCAGCACAAAGCAGAAGAAGAGGAGCAGCTCTGGAGTTTACACCCGTAGGAAGTGGCACTCCTGTTGCTCATAGGACTCCCAGCGTAACTTCATTCACAGAGCGCTGCAAATATTTTTCAATCCTAGTGACAATAATGCTTTCTGTCTGCCATTCTTTGAGGCTACAGGCTGTGCTGAGGTGTGTGATGTGTGTGACAGTGGAGGCAGTCAACTCTAGAGTATGGAGACCTTCGTTTTCTCTAGCTTTCCAGGCCAAAGCTGATCCCTTGAGAAGCATGAGAGGAGTGCTCTTGTTTGGCTTTCTTCTGGTCAACGCAGCCAGGGCTGCTTCTGAGCCCAAGTGCTTCATGATGATGACACTTGTATCAGTGGACTCTGGAGTCCTAAATTTGTGTCTTTGCATGTAGAGCGATGCTTAAAAAGACAGGTGAAGTCCACAAGAGTTTGTCACCTTTTTTTCAGAAGCTCTTTGGAAGTTCTCTAGATCTCTAGCACATGCATCCAAAACAAAGAAAGTAATTGTTGTCACATTTTACTAGCTAACCCTAGTGATGTCTTCACTGAAACAGTGACCCCCTTCCTAGCATGCCTTTTCATTGGAATGGCAAAGGAAGGGAAAAAGCTGCCTAATATCCCAAGTCAGGTAGTGCAGCTTGATCCCAGTGGACAGGGCAGTTTGGATCTGCAAGAGAGGAATCCTGTTGTCTCTTTCCAAAAAAAAGAGACAGAGATGGGATTGCTAATACTAATTGTAGTCCAGCTCTGAGCTTTGAAAGTGGCAGCATCCCCTTTGATGAGCTCCAACCACCTCTGCCCAGAAACGCTTCCCCCGCTCCCCAAAGAAAGCAAACTATCCTCCGTGCGCCACAAAGAACTGGGGAGCTGCTGCGCGCATCCTGTGACTCCCTGTCTGGAATGGGCCAGAAGGAAAAGCATCAGCTATGCCACTTAAGGCCAGGACAGACAGTAAGCCCTGCAGAAAGGCTTGTGAGTATACATGTGTCCTTTGTTGAATTTTCTTTTTAATCAAAAGCTAAAAGATATCTTTAAAAAGACATTGTGCTGGTGTGCCAGTTACTGACCAAAGGGTTTTGCTCTGTGTTTTTCCCAGGGAAACAGCCAGAGGACAAGAAAGGAGGTTTTGCACTTGGTTCTCCTGCCCTGGTGGATCCCTGTTGGAGAGTTGACTCCTTCACTAAGGATTGGTAAGGGTGTGTTGCCATGTGGTCTCCTTTTCTGCTTTTTTTCCTTTTCCTGGAGTCTCTGTATTTGCCCTATGGGAGCAGGGGCTTGCTTGGAGAAGGAGGCTGTGCAGATTTATTTTGGAATAAATGTTTGGGGCAGATGCAAGGTTAGGACAAGACTAGTGCTGGGGAACTAGCGGTGCAGGAGGACTAACTTGTCCGGTTGAATCCTCATGAGTGCTGGAAAAGAACAGTTATGTTTTATCTCTTGCATATGACACGGCTATGAAGAGGAACAGAACTACTTAATTTCTTTTTAAGAGTGGAAGAGATTGATGACCCTTTTTTCATATGTGATGAGCTTTGTCTTCTTCCTGCAATACAACTAGTTGTTGTATGTCTTTGTATATCTTCATTTGCCTTTCCCTTCTTAAATGTGAGGCCGTCAAGCAACGGCATTTATGCCTTTCAGGGTAAAAGAAATGCTTCCATTAACCTGCCCTTGTAGCTTTCTTTGACAAGCAGCATTCTCCGGAAAGGCCATTTTATCCTATTTATACCATTTTAGAGTCTAGCATCAATGAGCTGCAAAAGTAAAATGTGTATCAGTTTCACACACATACAAATGTAAATGCAGTGTTAAGAAGTCCTATTTTCAGTGTGCCAGGCCAAAGCACAATAAATGATCCTCTTGTCTTTTATGCCTAATGCTTTGAGGAGCAAAGGCTTTATCAGCATTTTTAGAGCACTCACCTTTTTTAGTCCTCTCTCAGTATAGATTAGCGTAGACCTGCTCATACCCTCTTTGGCAGAGGCAAGATTACCCCTCATAGTCTTATTCTCTAGTCATTGTCTATGTAAAAGAGGTATCAGCTCCCATGATGGGAAAGTACCACTGAGGTGCATACAAGACCAAAATTCAGGAGAAAACCAGAACATAGTCCAAAGCAAGTGTCTGAGTGCTAAGAAGTCCTTAAAACTTACTACCCAATTTAGGCAAGAACGACTAATGAAGTTAAACATGGAGGAGCATTTATTTGAAAAGTACATAGCACAGAGTAAAATAAGTGTGAAATACAATATCCTGCCTTCCTCATCTAACAAGATAAAGCACCTTTTTCCCATGTATTTTTCTGTTTGTGAGCCCCAAATGCGGGTTTTATTGCATTTTACCTTGATGGGATGTGCATGTTCTTCCTTTACATAAGGACTGTGCACCGGTCCGGGGGGCAGTTAGTAGCTGGCTTAAATGCAGGCACTTGGCGGATTTATGTGTCAGATTATGGGGCCTGTGTGCTACCTGTGGTCTTGATTTCATCAGAAGCAAAGCACGCTTTTCTTTTGCTGTGTCACTACTTGTGAAGAGGTGACTAGGCCAACATTGCATTGTATTGCATTCAGGATGGTTCTGGGCTTACAAGGTTCATAACATGGGGAAATCTTCTACCTTCTAAAGTGCGTCTCCTCTTTCACCACTGCTAACTCTATTTAATTGATTCTCCTGTATGATTGTTACTCCATAAGGGTTTTAGATGGCTCTTCACATTTTCCTCCCAGCTTTTTCTTGCTCCTTTTTTTAACCACGGTGGAAACACACCTAAAGGTAAAAAATGAGAAAAAAGTGAAAGCTCGTGAAATGAAGGGCCTTGTGTATGAACAACTGCATTCATTCTTTAAATTTCTTATCAACCAAAAGATTAGAAAAAAGCTATTTTTACATGAGAATCTTCAGGAAAGAAGGCTTCAGCAAGGCCTGTGCATGTGTGCATGCACAGGTGTCCCTTGTTCTTCCCAGCAATATGTGAGTCTTTTAAGCAATTTCATCCAAATGTAACCAGAAGCTTGTGGACTCCCAGATGTGACCTTCATGCAAGGCTTGTGAATTAAAGTGGCTGTCTGAGAAGAGAAGGGGAAACCTCAGAAGCCATCTGCCACATGGCTACTAATGCCAGCCATTAGTAGAGAGCAAATAAATAATAATAATAATAATAATAATCTTTCTTTCAGAGAGCTATGCTAAATACTCCAGCTGCAGGGCAAACCTCCAGCCAGTCAGCTCTTTCTACTCAACACTGGAAAATCTACCACTAGACATAAACTGCATAACCCCTAGAATGTAAGTTCTTCCACTTGCCGGCTTGCCTTAAAGAAGCCAGGATCTCCATCATCCTACTAAGCTAACTCTTACCTGAAAATAGAGTTTCTCTTTTCCTCTTTTGGCTTGCTTACTTTTGAGCTTGACTTGCTTGTGTGAATGAAAAGAAGTTCAGCATCATCTGCTTTCTAGCAATTGTCTTTCTCTGTTACAGTATGCAACCTGGACCAATAAGGAGACTCTAGGATTTATGGAGGGATGTCTCTCCAAGTTAAAAGCAGCAGATCCAAGTTTTAATGGGTGTAACCTCTACTTCTTCAGCGTGATTCTACTGGATGATGCCTTAAAGCCTGGGACTCCTTTCACCTACATGCCATGGCTAATGGTTTGGAGCTGCTTGGCACTGCAAGTTGAGCGCGGCTCCACAAAGAGCTGGACAGTGCAGTGAGAAAGATGATGAGGCAGGCAAAATCACAGGCAGCGACTGAGCGGGAGAAGCTGCATGTATCTGCACTGGATATGCTTGCCAATGGGTAAGTGACTGGCCATCCAGGGAAAGGTGGTTTGATCAGTGTGAATCTTTTTGCTATCACTGCGTGCAACCTCAGGATGTATGGCATGTGCTGTTGTGCTGGCACCTTTTGTGCTGTTGGAAAGTCTGGAGATTGTAGGAAGCACAGATGGAAGCGCTGGGTGGTTGTGGTATGGCCTGAGATTATTGAGATGTAGCGAAGGGTCAAGATGACCTCTAGACAGTTGCTCTTGGCTCTCCGGCCCATATCTGGCCCATATCCAGCCCGTGGGCCATAGTTTGAGGACCCCTGGTGTATGGTTTAAAGCTATTGTAGCTTTTCATGGCTGTTTTAATTCCACTTACTAATTTACATGCAGTTCTGCTGGAGCAGGGCTGGCAGGTTTCAGCAGCAGGAGCCCAGCTCTGCAAACGCCTTCCCCCAGGCACTGAGGTGCACGGCTGCTCCCGGCAAGACCTCAGCTGGAGCTTCATAGCAAAGTGCAAAGTTACAGCACAGAGACACCCTAAAAGGGAGGAATAAAAAAAACGAGTATCCCCAGCTGCCTCTGGGAAACAAAGGGAGGACTTTATTTCAAAAAGTGCTTAATAATGGTCTCCTCCCCCAATACCGAAACTGAGGAAAACCGTATTCCAGTGATAAACAGGTTTTCAAGTCTCTCTTGGACTCAAGGTGACCAACCCATGTCTTTCCTGAGTCTGCTGCATGCAGAGGGTTTATACGGCTCATCAGAGAAAAAGAAACCCATGAGCTCCCCTCACAATGGGGTTTTATCTCAAACACCCTGAGCATTAGCTCAGGAGCATAAGCACTCCATAGGAAACTAAATCACTGAAATGAATAAAACAAAACAAAAACAAATTTAAAAACCCGCTTTTTTTTTTTGCCTCAGATAGCACTTTCTCATTAAAAGTAAGCTAAGTGCAATCCACCAGCCCTGAATATATTTAATCAAATAGAGTGTAGTTGAAGATGTTTCTGGCACGCTGCATGACATCCCAGAGGTGTGAGTGCAATGCAGGGTACTGAAAACCTCTGTCAACTACTGTTCGTCCTCTGGCTGAATAGCTGACATCATTTATACGGGCTTGATGCTCATATATAGCACATAAGAGTCATTTCCATTGTTGTAGCTGAATTATAGAGAAACAGTGGAAGGGAATAATAACCTTATAATAATAGAAGATATGACAAATGTATTGTGGAAAGTCGTTCAGTTACTCTAGCAAGGAGCACAGTTCAAAGCCTGTCTAGAATAGGCTTCCACCTTCCTAATAAATATTCAGAAACTTCTTAAATCTTCAGGAACATAATATTGAACATCTGACATTAAAAAATCAGTTCAGATTCCTAAGTGTTTTTAATTACATTTAATGAGAAGAAGATTTTGTAACAAGCAGGATCTTTGCCAGAAGACACAGAACTCCCTCAGCTAGAGAAGTCATAGGTTGACCGCAAGTCTGTGAAATAAACACAAGGCCAATTATGATTCAAGTGTAGTATAAGTTATATTCTATTCAGTGAGGAAGAAATGATTTTCCCAGCGGTGTTACTTGCATTATAATGATTATTGCATGTAAGCCAAGTTAAGGAAATGATGGAAAAACAAATTAGGTGGGCTGCAGAGGAGTGGCTTATCTTGACTGCTCACCTTGAAGGCACAGTTTGGAAAACATAATATACAGGACCAGGAGCCAGGATATTTGAAGCCTCTACTCTCCTTCCTTTCTCCTGATATTTCATAATAAAATTTCTCAATAGAAATAAACATTTCCAGCAGGGATAAACACAAGGCAGCACGTCTTGCCATTCTAAGGATGTTTGCTTAATTAAAAGCAATGATAACTTTGGTTTTAATTATCTTCTGGCAAAGATAATTAAGGAGGTATAAATGATATAAGAACTTACCTTTGTCTGATATTCTCATTTTTATATGCAGCTGTTTATGAGTCATACAAGAAAAAAAATTGCCAAGGCTCCTTAGTTTTTATTTGGAGACACTTCAGTACTGATGACCAAGTGCTAAGGCAATGCAATAAAACACAAGGCCCCATATTATGGCACAATCTAATGGAAATCAGTAGGAATTCATCCACCAATTTCCAGCATGCATTGTATAAACTTTTTACTGCATGCATAAGCCTGAATAATGGGAACAGAGGTGAACCAATCTGTGACGTAATGATAGTCTCCTTATGCAGAGACGGAACTGTCCTGATCAGAGCTTTTAACCAAAAAAGATGAGCTGGCCTCACATTCTTGGACTACATCCACAATCAGCAAATGTTCTGTGCATTACGTGCTGCATGTCTTATCTAGCTGATAGAATTCACTACAAGAGATTTAGTTAACTATGTTTGGTTTTGCTTTGAGCCAGTAAAAATGACAGTCAGCGTTACCACCAAAACTGAAATGTCATTACAAAAGGTTTCACACGGACCCTTCCAGAAGCAGGATTTGAAACACTCTTGTGTTTCCAAGATCAGTCTTACTTGGCAAAAGGTCACTTAAGTTTCAGAGATGTGTTGGCCTTGCAAGGAGTAAGAGCCTGCAGAATTTTTGTAGTTCATTGCTATGTTGAAAAAGTATGCCATTAATTTACAGCCCTTGAGCTGTAGGGTTAGACGTAGTGCTTGGTATTTCAGCACGTTTGTTTATTATCTTTTAGCCCTCAACCATTTTTCTTTAAGGTTACATCAATATCTGTTCTTGCAAACAGATCATTCAAATATTAGGCATGATACTGGCTATTCTCTCTCCTTTCTCAGAATAAGGCATACTTTGCAGCAATGAAAAAAATGAGCATTTGCTCAGAGTTTGACAGTTGTAAAGGATGTTTATCTCCTAGGGCTTTGTTTACTGGATTGCAGTTTTTAAAAGATTATTTTATGCTGCAAAAGTAACGGTCTACATAACCGCTCTTATTGTACTCTAAGGCAATGTTCAAGGCACATATATTGAGTTGTAGAAGAGAAAATAATATGCAATGAAAGTACAGAAAGACCCAACTAACTTTGTGCTTGTGTTTTGACTTTTCACACCTCCTTTACCCCAGGGTTATCCTCTGCATCACACACACGCTTCCTCTGCTCTCCACTTAATTCAGTGAATCTGTGATCATGCGCACTCACAGTAACTACTGGGCCAGGGAGGACTGGGAGGTGGATATTGAGTGCATCATTTTCCTGCCTGCAAGTCATTCCTTAGATAGAGTCTGCAAGAAGAGACAGTGCTGATGGGCACAAGGTCTTTTTGGGAAGCAAAGCATTTGGAGACACATCCGTGCTGCCTTTCCCTGCAAGACCAGGACACCAGAGTCCATCATTGCCAGGCAAAGGCTGCAGCCTGCCCATGGGCTTGGCCGTGACCGATCTTAGGTGCTGCTGGGGATCTGCTGCCAGAGCTGCCTTGGGCTTCTCCTTGCAGTGCTGGGCAGTGTTGGTGTTTGGGTGATGACAGTGTCAGCACAGCACAGGGGCATCACTACGCCCAGGGATGTTGCCGGGACGTCAGCATCACACAACATTCCAAGCCCTCGGGTGGCACCAGAGTCAGGGATGTTGCCATGATGTCGGCATCGCATCAGAACCCCTGCCGTGTGGCCCAGGGCTGTTGCTGTGACACCACTATTGCATCACAATCCCAGGCCTGTTATAAAGGTGGTGCTGGGGTGGCCTTGGGTCACTTTGCCCGTTTGCGAACAGGCAAAGACTTGACCTTGTGGTCAAGGAGTGAGGCTGCGGGGTAAGAGCCACTCCAGGGCCCCCTCTCCAGCCTCCCTTTGCTCAGTGACCTCCCAAGGGCCCCCAGCTGCTGCCTGGTGCCAGGGAGGGCACATGGAGTGAGTACAGGGTGCCCTTCTCTTCCCAGATATCCTCTCGTCGGCCTTGAGCTGATTTTATTATTGGGTTTTATTCTGCTGCGGACGCCAGGCGCGAGGGTGAGCCCAGAGCAGAGGGGCTGGGGCCAGGAGCGGGTGCAGTGGGTGGGAAGGCAGCTGGGCAGGGCTGTGGTGCCGCTGCCCAATCTGGGGCTGGGCTTGCGGGTCACTGCTGGGGCCACTAACATGAGCTGGGCCGTGTTTTCCTCTGCAAACAGGTCTTGGGTGAAGAGCTTGGCGCCGGCCGCACGCGAGGCCCTGTCACCTCGGTGACATGGACTCTCGCGTGCGAGCCGCGTGCCAGCTTGTGGCCCTGAGCCTCATGCTCCTTACCATCCTGGGCATCCCCTCGGCCTGCCGTGTCCTGGCGTCTTTTTGGATGGCCATGATGTTCATCCCTGGAGGTGAGCGGCCCTGTCCTGAGCGTAGCCACGGTAGTGGCTCCTGGCCAGCACCCCGGCTGCCAGCGCCCACCCCTCTGCTGGCTGGGGTTGCGCAGGTGCTGCCCCATGGCGCTGACGGCCTCTTGCCTTCTCTCCCACAGTCTCCGTGTTCCCCTTTGAGCTCCCAGAGGAGCCTGCTGGGAGGGGGCTGGAAGGGTAAGTGGACCCTGGCCCTGCCGGGGCTGCCCTGAGGCGCTGGCTTGGTCCCACGAGCAGGAGCAGGGTGGGCCAGGAGGCCAAGAGTTGGGATGGATTCCCTTGGACCCGCCAGCGCCAGGGCCTCCTGCTGGGGACACTGGGCAGCCCCGGCCCCCTCCTGACCTGCCTTCTCCCTCCCAGGTGCCCAGGCACGGACGGCGGGGTGACCAGGGAGCCTCATGGCCCTTCCCCACCTCGCCGCCGTGTACAGTTCGGGGCCAGCCAGGTGGTGTTCCTGGGGCCGGGCAAGGAACTCCTTGGCTTCATCCCCAGGGAGCCCCACCTGGATTGGCCCCCAACTGCGGCGCGCAAATCCATCCTGCAGCGCCTCTGGGCACCCATCCTGGTGGTGGAGACCAGCCCATCTGGGTCTCCACCGCAGCCCGAGCCTTCCAGCAGCTCGGGGAGCGAGGAGCCCTCCACTGTCCCAGCGCCGCAGCGCTGGGAAACGGTGGACTCCGGGGACACGGAGGCTCCCTCCCCTCCTGCAGCCGGCTCCGGCTGGCGAGTGGCGCTTCGCTCCCTGCTCTGCCCCGGCTGCTCCTGCGGGGGCTGGCGGGCACTGGGCAGGGGGCTCCGCCGCCGCATCGCCGCCCTGAGGAGGAGGAGAGGGCGCAGGGACCGCCGGGCCGCCCATGACACCAGGGGGACGCTGTGAAGCACAGCCCCTGTACAGAGGCTGTGCTGAGCAGTGCCCACCGGCCCGGCGCCCCTGTCCCCCTGGGGTGAACATCTGTGCCCCGCAACAGGGTACCTGAGGCCCGTGTCATCTGGGAGAGGCGCAGCCCATCAGTGCCTCTCCCTGGGCCTCCTGGTGCCCTGTCCCCTTGGGCGGTGCACAAAACATCTGTGCACCACAGCAGGGTACCTGAGGCCCGTGTCATCTGGGAGAGGCGCAGCCCATCAGTGCCTCTCCCTGGGCCTCTTGGTGCCCTGTCCCCTTGGGCGGTGCAAAAAACATCTGTGCACCGCGATGGAGAACACGAGGCCCTCGTCATCAGGGAGAGGTGCAGGACACCAGTGCCTCTCCCTGGGCCTCTCCTCTGCCCTCAAAACTTCTCACCTTCGCCAGACAGCCAGGCAGGGAGCACCAGCACAGAGCCACAGGAAGCCCCCTGCTCCTGGCCCTGCCAACAGTGACCCCTCCCTGCACACGGGCTCCCATAACAACGATTCTCGGCCACCTCAGGAAGCGCGGGCGAGACGAGCAGCCAGAAGATGGCCTGAGAAGTGGCTGAACAGCCGAGCTCAGAGTTGAGCTCAGACACAGAGACTTGGGGGAGGCCCGGAGCTCATGGGGGCCTCCCGGGCTCCTCCTGGCCTTGGTCCTGTTGAAGTTGATGGAGCTGCCAGGCCAGGAGGAGCAGCGGGACACCGGAGAGCTCAGCGCGGGGCAGAGACACCGCTAACCAGCCCCGCGCTGAGCCTGGTGTCCCTCTGACCGGGGCTCAGTGCAGTAAATGTGCAATAAACACTTGTGTGCTGTAAAGCAGGAGTCGAGTGATTCTTCTTCCCCAATCTCACCCTTCCCTTGATCTCAACAGTCGCACAGACAGGGGACACTGGGATGGAGCGGCAGGAAGGCCCCCTGCTCCTGGCCCTGCTCATGGCAGCAGTGATGCCTCCCTGAGCACTCTGCCCCGCACTGCCTGCGCAGATGCTCTGGCTGCAGGACCTGCTTCTGCCAGGCAAGGCACTGCCATTGGCAACAGCAGGCCCAGCAGCCTCACCTGCAGCCCCGCAGAAGCCCCGGGGCACCCGGCGGCTCCATGGGCATGCCAGCTCCAGCCTGGGAAGAAGGAGCTCAGGGTAGTGACACGCATCCACAAGGGGAAACCATGCTTAACCACTCTTGAGAGCCCTCCATGATGTCTGGGTAGATGAGGGGAGGGCAGAGCATGTGGTCTACCTCGTCTTCTGCAACACTTTGGACACTATCTCCTTTACTTGGCAGAAAGGCAGAGCTAAGGGTTGTACGCGTGGGCACAAGGTTTAGCTGGAGCCAAGAGATTTTGTGGGCTGAGGAGGGCATTGGTGTTCTGCTGGGCTTTATACTAGCAAAGAAAGCTTGGCTGGAGATTTGAAGGTGAGATTGCTGAAGGCCAGTCTTGCCAGAGAAGACAGAGGCAAAAAAGGCACTAAGCATCTCATCCCTTCCCAAGTCCTTTGTCACTATCTCCCCTTTCCCACCTAGCAGAGTGCCTGATATTTCCTAGTCCACTTCTACCCTGGTTCCTTCCAGAGCTGAGCTGAACTTGGAGGCAACCATCCACAGACGAGAATCAGAACAGGAAGAAGCAGCTCCAATCAGATCAATGATGGATTCAGGGGCCTCTATTCTGTGGGTGAGGAGGCAAGTAGGAGCTATTCTCCCAGGAGGAGCCTCCCAAAACTCCATCTCCAAGACTGCAAGTCCAGGGCTGCAGTACAGAAAAAAGCATTAGACTGAATGTGCCAAATTAATTGGGAAGCATGCTGTTAGGCAGGCCAACACGAGAAGCATGGCTGTTGGCATCTGCTACAGCAGCAACCAAAACATAATTATGCTGAAAAAGGACTTTCCAAGTGACAGAACTCAATGCCATGAAAGCTACCATAGTGATGGGAGCAATACTTTATGAAGAAGATGAAATTTAAGTGTCCATACAGTCTAGATATACTTTCTTCAGAGTGCCTTATGAAAAAGAGGGAATATTATGTCAAAGACGAAGACTTCTGAGACTTGCAGGCTTTTAGAATCTGAAACACACACAAACATATGGAGTTTGCACCAAACATTCAGCACTTCTACGCAACAGAAGCTGAAGCCTAAGCTGTTACTCATGAACGTACAATATCAGAATAAGGTACTTTAGAGAAATGCATTAATTCCTTTGTGTGACTGTAGAGACACTAGTAAAGCACTGCTAAAAAAATAGCAGCTTCCCATCCCTCCAAAGCAAAGCTTAACAAGCTTTCTGTGGAAGGCAGAAAGTCTTCAAGGACACACTCCTGTCTCTTTGAAGAACCCCTTGCCTTATTCCCTGTTTTAGCTGATAATCACCACTTTCAGCTTGGAGGACATTAAACAGATGAATCTACACCTAGAACCAAGGACGTGTTTTGTCAGCCTAAAACAAATAAAAAGATCAAAATCTTTCAAAGCCTTGAACAAAGAGCCAGCTCCCTGCTTTCTAGTGCGCTAGAGTATCTCTTCCAGACCACATTCACATCTCTGACGGACAAGCAAAATGGCAAGTATAAGTTGCTGCTGCTCTTCCCTAATCCTGAAGCTACAGAGTGAATGCAAGGCAAAAACTTCAGCTTGCAGCTCCCCCAGCTGAGCAGGTTCGTGTTTGAGATCTAGCCTGCCCTGTCTAGAACAAGTTTTGAGAATGCTACAAGGAAACCATAGCTAGCATGGGCAATGTTACAGCTTCAGAAAGCTCCAAATCTATGAAAATGTCCTTATATAAACAACTAGTTCATACTTGGTTAGTTTGAAGCCTGTTTTCACTTCACTCAAACATCTCTCTCTCTGCATATAATAACAGTCTGTAAATTATCCTCTAGTTAACAAGAAGCAAATACATGGAATGGCCTGATAATGCACTGGGAGATAAGTGTGCCTGCCTTGCAGGGTGAGCCCATGGAAACACATCAGGATGTCTGGAGGAAAACATCGTGTGAATCAAACAAATTGCAGATTTTTCTAACGGAGACCCCAGAAGTCAAGGAAACTGCACCTGAATAGAGAGAGCAGCTGGGCTCCTTATTGCAGCTCATGTAAGACAATTAGAAGAAATCATTTTCTATACTCACATGTGAAATTCAGGCTTGACTCTGACCTATAATTTCAAAGGTGCTCCACTTTTATCACTTAAATTTCACTCCTAATAAGAGCAGTCTAATTGAACTACAGGCAAAGAGTGTGAAATACTTTACAGGTTTTGCCTGGAAAGGTCAAGGTCTTAAACAAAGAAAAGTGCTTTTGATATCAGACTGCTTGCCCTGCACAGTGTAAAACTAATTGACCATGATGACAAATAAGGCATGTCTTCTGTGCCCAAAGTATCTTGTTTACCACCACACGCAAATTAATTACCAATCAACTGCTATCAAAAGTAACAGCACATGGCTGGCAGAGGTCCCAAATACCAGGCAAAGAAAATGATCTTAGTTCTTTCCACTGAAGATGAGGAAGCCAGGACAATTTAAATTAGCTTCTGTGAACCTATCCCAATTACCTTTTAGCTCTTATACAAGGACACTTAGACAAGTTAAGTAAAATGAGCTAAAAATCTATAAAACTAGAAGAGATTCCTTGATACTAAACTTGGGTTTCTTTTGGTCCTCAGGTGGGTGCGTAACAGAGGTTTACTTGTTTTTCTTCCCTATGCTAGATAATTCAGTTTGGCTTTGCAGAGACCCCTTCGCACAGACAAACTGCAGGCGTAAGGAAGGACAGTTATTCTGTTCACAGCAGTATATTCACTTTAGAACCCTTTTCCCTACAACTGTTCTCACTGCTCCTCTTGCATTCCCCATCCATTCTCTTTTATCTCTCTTACCGAGTTTTCCACGTACCTAATATTTTCAGTGACAAATCAACTTGGTTAGAACTCTCCAGAACTTGCATAAGAAACTCTTGAGCAGCACGACAGACCTCCTTCTGCAGGCTTAGCAGATGACACATTTCTTTCCAAACACACTCTTCTGGAGAAATTCAATCTGGAACTTTAAAAATGTCTTCTGTTGGAGATCACTTCTCCATCATATGCTAGAAAAACTGCTGGAAGGGTAAATATTTCATTTTTTTTTTTTAAACAACAACAAAAAAGCCTGGCCTGGATTTTGAAGGAGATGTAAGCTCTATTCTCCTATACTTCAATGCTGATATGGCTTTGCTAAGGGCTACATATAAGAGATTAAAGGATAAGGTGTCATTCCTAAGATGTCATTTATAAATCTCAGTGAGGGGTTGAAAGTGTGTTCATGTTCAGCATAGGTAAATGGAGAATGGGGGAACTGTTCTGGTTTCACATCTCTTAAGAGTACAGCAGCTTGTCCTTCCTTGGTGGATAGCTGGCAGTACAGGGATTCCTGCAGATTCCTTAAGAAAAAATGAAGAGCTGCAAATGCTCCGATCAAGGAAAGAATTACAATGATTGATGGGAACTTTAGGATATTGGAGAAGCACCTACCTGGATATTCTATCACTGCTCCTCCTTTGTATTCACTCTTAAGGAAAGGCAAACCCTAGAAGTGGGAATTAGAACACAAAGCGGTAGTGAAAACTCCGACAGAAGAAATAGAAAAATTTCAGTCACTGTGACCAGAACACCCTCACGACCCTCTTATAGTTGCATGGGGTTGCACTGAACATGCTGCTAAGGTTTCAGCAAGTAACTTATTGTTACTAAGTTACAGTAACTTACTCTTACTTACTGTAACTTACTTACAGGCTGGCCTTGATGGAACAAAAAGATATTTATTGTTTAGCTTGACCGCATTTAAAGAAAGGGAACTACAATGTTCTGAAAGGGAGAAAAAGGACTTTTATCCTTAGTCCAAGCAGTTAAACAGGTTGAGAAAACACATCAAGGACAACCTGTGCAAACTAGAGGACCATTTCATTTACTAGAAGGAGTCCTAAAGGGGACTGCTCCCCCAGAAGGAATTGCACAAAACCCCACTACCACAAAATGGTATGCCTACCTAACAGGAGCTGCAGAAAATATGCAGCTAACTGAAGGGCATACTAAGGTTTCCAAATCGCAGATGCCTGTAAAAACAGATCCATTAGCATTGGAAGAACCTCTTAAACCTTCAGCAATTCTTAGTGTACCATCCATCATTGAAGGAACACCAACAGAAAACATGTGGTTTAGAGATGCTTCAGCAAAAAGGGTAAATGGTAAATGGGTATAAAAGACTGTTGCATTAAATATTATCACTGGTTAGGAAGCTACAGAAGAAGATGAAGGCAGTGCACAAGTTACCCATGAGTCAGCAACGTGCCCTCGTGGCCAAGAAGACCAATGGGCCTCCTCACGGGAGTGGAAGGGGTCTCTGGCTTGCTTACAGCAATTAAGTGCAGGAAAGCCAAGGGGCGGAGTGTGGTGCAAGGACTATTGTTTTGGTTCCCACATCTACCTACTCCTGTTATCCAAAGTGATAACGGCTCACATTTCTCATGTAAAAAAGTGCAAGATTGGGCAAAGCAAGAAGGAATTCAGTGGGTATTCCACACCCCAAACTATCCCAAATCAAATGGGATGGTGGAAAGAGCCAATGGCTTGTTAAAAAAAGAGCCTCAACCCACACAAGGCTCAAGGGGACAGACAACTTCCCAAAGTACTCCCTCAATTAAATAATTGTTATGGGCCTGCTGGAAGGCCTGTAAGCCCAGCATTCTTTGTGAAAGATGAGCTTAGTGCTCAGCCTACAGGTAAAAGAGGATATCCAAAAACATTACAGCTGGAAAGCCTGTGATGGTCAATTTACCATCCATCGGCGCTGTGCCTAGGACTCTAAGTAAAGCTCATGGCCCACTTGCCTGGGAAGCTACTGACAGCAGTGGTGCAAAAGACAGAAAAAGGGCACAATGGATTTTCCCTTCTTTTTCAATGGGGTAACCTGTTCTGCCTCACCCCACCGAAACAAGTTTTTATTTTCTCTTGCAGCAGTGTGCAGGACGACTGATGGAAATGCTGTATTCATTTTACTAACTCTAGAGCTATTAGTTCTATTACTTATAATCTATAAGCTGTATTACATATATTTTGTATATAAAAATGCGAGTTATGACAAACAAATAACCCAAATTCAACCACCCAAAAGGTACAAATTTGTACATAATAGCAGTACTTCATGTTAAAAAATGTTTACTTGCCATGGACTTGTAAGTGCAAAAATTATCAATACACTATTTGTGGCACAGAGCCAAGAGGTGACCATAGCACTACTCTGTGAGGATAAGATGACTTGACTATAGTCATGGGGCAGAGTGTGACCAGTGTGCTCCTTCCCCAGCTCAACCTGACTGTTCACACATGGCCCTATTTAGGTGTTAATCACCGGTGACATATCTGATCCTGGTGGGTAGCTCCCTGATTTCTTCCCCCACTCAGGTATTAACCATTATTAAGGGTCCTGATGGCTGCATTTCTGGGGGGAGATAAAGCTGATTGTGCATACACCAGCCAGAATTGCTCTGAAATGAAAGAATGACTCTCAGTCAGTCATCTTCTCCCATAAATATGGGGACAGCCCCAAAACCCCTTGAGCTTTCCTTGCATTGCAGCGGGCTGCATGCCAGGGTCTCCCCTTGAGCACAGACACCTCCCAAGGATGCTCCTCAGCGTTAAAGAGATCCTTGCCAGATCCTGACACATTCATGGTAAGTGACGGTAGCAGCTCTTTTTGAACTTGTAAACTTTACTGACATAACTGTGCACAATTTTCCTTAGTCCTAAACTGTTGATCAGGTCTGGGACTAAGACTGCATCCAGCTGCATCCAGACTCCTCTCACAAAGAGTTTGCAAAGCAAGGGGGTCCAATCCAAACCCCATGGCTCAACGTGAGGGTTTCCTTGGTAATTCTCTGTATATCCTGTACCCCATGCAGTAAATAATAAGTTACCTTGCCTTTAGAATCTCGTGAAACCATTGACCATATGAACAAAACCTATTACTATTTCTTTCAATGCACGAGTGAAGTGCACTGTGTCACTCACCCCCACCACCACTCATTCTGTGGCAACCAATAACAAATACATCAGCAGCAAGAGGAAGACGAGGGAAAATGTGGGCCCACTGCTGAATGGGGTGGGTGTCTTGCTGATGGAGATTAAAGAGATGCTGGATTTACTAAATGCCTACTTTGCTTCAGCCTTCACTGCTAAGGCCAGTCCCCATGGACTAGAGAGCTCAGAACAAGAGAGAAAATCTGGAGGGAGGAACAGCTTCCCCTGGTTGAAGAGTATTGCTTTAGGGATTATTTAGGCAAACAAATCTATGGGCCCCGACGGGATGCACCCACAGACGCTGAGAAAATTGGCAGGCGTTATTGCTCAGCCCCTCTCTATCATCTTCAAAAGGTCATGGAGAACAGGAGCAGTGCCAGAGTCCTGCAGGAAAGCCAACGTCAGGGAGGTGGATTGGGAACTGGCTGAATGGCAGAGCTCGCAGCGTTGTGATAAATGGGGCCGAGTCTAGTTGGAGGCCTGTGGTCAGTGGTGCCTCCCAGGGGCTAGCACTGCTCTAGCCCAGTGCTATTCAGCTTATTCATCAATGACCTGGAAGATGGGACAGAGTGCTCAAGTTTGCGTGTGATCCAAAACTGGGGGGAGTGGGCGACACAGCAGAGGGCTGCGCTGCCTTTCAGAGGGACCTGGACAGGTGGGCAAGTTGGGCACACAGGAACCTCCTGAGGGTCAACAAAAGCAAGTGCCACGTCATGCACCTGTGACAGGAGATGATCTCTAGAGGTCTCTTCCAACTTCAAAAATCCTGGGATTCTGGGATTTTCTGAGTCCCACATGGGACACTTAGAATCTACTGTTCCTCCCTACCATTTGTAAGGCAGTAAAATGTGCCTTAACATAAATGAACAGAGGAAGAACAGAGAAAAACAGCCTTTTTCCACAGGGAATGGGTTGAGCCCATCCCTGCAGAGGGGAGGTCTGGGCAGCTCATGGCACTGGTCCTACTGCTCTCTCATCAAGGCCAGTGAGAAGGTACCAGCTGCGCTGGAAGGAACCCCCACAGTGCTTTTGTGCTCCATCTTCTCGAGAAATGAAAGTCATTCCTGATGATGTTTCCACACTTCCTTGTAGCTGAGCTGAAGAGAAGCTCTTGATTCAAAGAGCTTCCCCGCAACCTTCCCTACCCATAGCTTCTCTACCCGTAGCTATCTGATCTGCTCTGCATGGGAAAAGCTACTTTGAGTCATGGAAATACTCTGGAGTTGATCAGGTTCTACCTTGTGATGGCTTTTGCTTTCTTTTCTTTTCTGCTCCTCTTTGAATTTCTCCATCATCTTCTTCTCAACTTTCCAGCAGACAGGAGGATGCAAAAGAAGTGAGTGCCAAAGAGAAGCATGTCCAAAGCTCTGTGCGTGGGGGACAGCAGATGTGTGGCTCAGTTCCCAGCAGCCCTGTGACGGGGAAACTCTGCAGCCCCTCCATGCTGGGCTGGGCTGCTCTCGGCAGCGCTGTGTCCCGGGCACAGGAACAGGGCAGCCCGGCTGCAGGGCTCTTGCCAGGGCTCTGCCTGCTCTGCCTGTCGTCTGCAAGCAAGCGGGGCAAGGAAGAGGAAAGCTGCACTAGATCTCTTACTTTTAAAAGACACATATTTTGCTGTGCCAATGCCTGTTTCCCCAAAAACACAAATGAGAAAGAGGAAGCACCTGAGCAGTTTCCTTTTGGAAGCGCTTCTGTGGCAGCCTCCCATTCCCAAGCAGGGGACTTGTTGATGCAGGTTTAAAAGCGGCGTTTGGAAGTGCCTGCTGGTGGCCTGGGGGCTTTATTTCACCCTGTGCTCTGCAGTGATGGGCCTGCCTGTGGATGGGCCACCTCTGACTGCTGTGTAATGGCACATGAGACAACAGCCAGTCACTGCTGGGCCTTCCAGCCCCACCGTGGGTTGTGGGAACTTGTGGGTGCTAAGAGGGAAAGGGGCTGGAGGGAACTGCTGGCAGAGAATGTCCTTGGCGGGTGCTTTGGGGGAAGCTGGGGCAGGCTGGGTGGGTTTGTTCCCATTTCTGGCGAGGATGGAGCCTCCTGGTGCTGCAGAGGGGCTGCGCAGCTCTGCCCGCGCGCTGCTGGCACCAACAAACCGTGCGGCAGGGGGTTCTCCCTGGCGCCTGCAGCTGTGCCAGGCCAGCAGTGCAGCAGAGCAGGGCTGCAGGGCAGCAGATCTGCTCATCCGCTGCCACAGGCTGCTGCCGACGGAGAGCGGAGCTGGCTTTGCTTTGGGATCCTTCACTAGGGCCCCCAGGTTATTCCTAGTGCTCCCAGTGACCCTGGTGCCCCAAAGCACCTGGCAGTGGCCCCCTAAGCTCAGTACCTGCAAACCTCCTCCCCTGCAGTCCCTCTGCTCTCCACTGTCCCCAGGCAGCTCCACGCAGGGCCCACATTCCCAGGGAGGCAGGGCCAGGGTCATTGCCGCACCGCACATAGCCCCACACGGACAGACAGTGCCTCTCCACAGGGACACAGCTTTATTTGCCTCCTGCTGTGCACTGCTGGCCTCCCCCGGTGCAGAGCTCTGCAGCTACTGCCCATTGAGTACAGGGCTCCTTGACGTGTTCTGGCCTAAAGTGAGCTGCAAAGACACCGACGTTGAGGGGAGCAGCGTGGGCACAAGGCCCCTGATGCCCCACTGTGCTCGGCTGGGGTGTCTTCCCTGATGCACCCCTAGGGCCACGCATCCCCAAGGCCCCTGGCTTTTGGCACCCACGGAACCTCTGGTCGCCTCGCTAGCCAGGCCCCACTTCTGTAGCCACGTGGCTGGCGCTGTGTCCTGGAGCAGGCCTGGCATGGGGGCATGGCCACAGCCCCAACCTGCCCCAGAGCCCGACCTTGAACCCAACTCGGGGCCTCGCCCAGGAGCAGCGCCTCAGCCCCCCACTGCTGCTCACCCAGGACATGGACGGCTGCTGCCTGCGGTGCCTGGTGGCTTCCCACGCAGCAGCTCCAGGATGCGCTCAGGAGCTGCTCGAACAGCGCGGGGCAGTCTTGGGCCTGCGACAACACACAGTGCAGGCAGCAGGAGCTCATCCCCATCTCCAACAGCCCCCTTTGCTCCCCTCTGCCCAATCACCTGCCCACCCATAGCCAGTACGGGGGTGACCCCATGACGAGGGAGTCACGGGGTGGACGGCCAGCACAGGGACACAGCCCCAGTGCACAGCTCACTCACCAGGTGTCTGCAGACCTCGTCCTGTGTCTCCTCTGCACTCAGGCCAACACTGATGTTGAGGCGCCTCCGCAGCCTCTTCGACCCCAGAAATGGGGCGCACAGGTGCAGGGTCACCTTGCAGGCCTGCAAAAGAGCCCCAGGCCCTGTCATGGGGATGCTCTGCACCTGCCTTGGCACTGAGGAAGGAACCTTGCTGGGGGGGCAGCATCACCCAGGGCCCGTGGAGACTCCTGCAACCCCGCATGGAAGGGAGCAAGTGCTCCTATGGCTCAGCCAGCTCCATGGGGCTTTCTGTGGGGCGCCTGGAGCTCTTACATTGCACACAGCCGGGGACGGGTCACGAAGGTGCAGCACCAGGCTGGGAAAGGCCTCCTCCACCTCCCTGCTAAAAAAAGACCTCCTCCCCGACGCAGAGGAGACCAGGGTGCCGTAGAGGCCGAAGGCCGAGCAGCGCAGCTCCTCTTCCTCCTGTGACGAGAAAGACCGTCGGGCAGGCTGCTAGCACACACTGCTCGGCACCCACTGCCCACAGGGCGGGTGACAGGCGACGGCTGCCCCCTGCCAACAGCAGCCCGCAGGGGACGGCAACCCGCGTGGGCTCCCGCCTGCCCACGTAGAGCCAGCGGCTCCACTTACCGCCCCAAAGAGTGCCCGGCAGCTCCTGGCCACCTCTTCAAAGGCAGAGCCCATGGCCCTCGCCTCCAGCCGTCCCAGCACCTTCGTCAGAGCCAACAGGCTCTCCGCAGACACCTCCGGGCTGCCCACGTCCTCCAGGCCCCCCAGCAGCGCTCTCACCGCCGTGGCCCAGTGCCTCCGCAGCTGCAGAGCGACATGCACATGAGCTCTTGTCTCTCAGTGCTGCTCCCCGCTGCGGCGCCAGTGGCAGCTCTTTCCAGAGCAAGCCCAGGGGAGAGCCCCGATGCCAGGGCATTGCTTCAGTGCAGCCCTGCACCTGCCTCGGCTCCTCGAGCACCTCTGCACTCCTCCCCAGCTCGGCTTGCGCTCAAAGCCCACCAGAGGCTGTCTCACCTTTCTGGGTGCTCCTGTGGCCACGTTCCCCAGGCCCCTCATGGCCATTTGTCTCACGCCGCTGACAGGGTCGTGTGATCTCTCTGCCAGCGCCTCTAGGAGGGGTGTCACAATCTTCCTCTCCTTCACCAGCTGGTCCTTCATGAGCTGCAATCGAGACACGTGAGCACTAGCATGGAGCACCCCTCACCTGGGTGAGACGCAGGAAGCCCTGCGAGCCCCCTCACCCTGCGGCTGCCTCACCTCGGCACAGAACGCGGTGGCTGTGAGCCGCAGGTTCGCCGAGCGGGAACGCAGCCAGTGGAAGAGCCGCTGCACCAGGCGCTGCGGGACCTGCTCCGCGCGCAGCAGCACACTGTGCACAGAGCACAACAGCCTTGCAGCACATGCTCACACAGCACGGCCCCGTGGCACCGCTCCCAGCTGCGCCCACCCCGGTGCAGACGCCGCTCGCACTGGAGCAGAGCTCGGGGCAGGCCCCAGCTCCCGGCAGCCCTTCCTCCAGCACGGCCCCCACCAGGGGCTCTCACCTCGCCAGGAGACACACGCCGGCCGTGTGAGCCTGGGGCGCTGCCAAGGACGCCCACGCTCCCTGCTCCCGCAGCAGCCGCAGCCACCGGTGCTCCAGGCTCTTGGCCAGCACCAGCTCCAGAGCCTCCACAAACAGGCTGCAGGGAGAAGCCAAAGAAAGCTCCAGGCGCAGCACTTTGTGGGAAGCTGCTCTTTAGCACAGCCCCACCATGGATCCTAGCCGCAACACCCAGCTGAGTTGCAGAAACGGCCCAATGCCCAGTGCGCTGCCCTACAGAGCCCAATCCCACCTACCACGGAGGCAGCCCAGCACCAGGGCAATAGGCAGGTGGCTCCTGCAAAGCCATGGGCCGCACACACAGATTCTGCCCCTGCCGCTCCTCACCTGCCCGGTGGGTCACTCCTACTCAGCTCTCTGAGGGATGGGTCCATGTCCTCGCTGAGTGTTTCACTGAGCTGCTCCAGGAGGCTTGGAAGCAGCCAGGGAAGCAGGCGCCGAACCAGGGTGTCATTCTTCAGTGTTGACACCACCTCACAGAGGGCGCGAGTGATCTACAGAGAAATTCAACCAAGAACCACCTGGTAAAACAAGGCCATTGCCCACGGACCATGTCCCCCTGACAGCCCAGGGGCTTTTACTCTCTCTAGTTCTCACTGCAGGGAGAGCCTTTCAGCCTGGCAGCTGCAAGCTGTCCCAGCTCCCCACACTGCTACCACACCAGCTCAGCACCCCACAAGGCTTCACAGGCCCTCACAAAGGGCAGGAATCCCACTCGCACTCAAGCACTGCTTGGAAAGCACATGCAAAGCGGCACGGCCGCCGGGGCTGCCGGCCATACCGTGCGAGGCTCCAGGGCAGCCTGGCTGCTGCCCAGCTCCCCAGCGCAGCAGTTGCTCCCATTGCTCTTTTCGGCTGCCTCCAACTTCTGCGTTAAGCGGATGAGGACTGGGCAGCCCACGGTGCTTCCCCCCAGGCACCTCCACACTTCTGCTGTGTTGCTGCAAAGGAACACACGCCAGCACGTGAGCCGGCATCCAAGGCTACCCAAGGTATCCCAGGAGAATCCATACACCCTCCTTGTGCCCACGGGACTGCCGGTACCCAGGTCCCGACAGGGACACGAGCTGCAGCGCTCAGCCTTGCACGGGGCAAAAGCACTGGCTGCCGAGAGGGCCGCCCACGCAGGCGAGCCCCGCGGCTGGCTCTGACGGCAGCGGGAAGGGCGGCTGCACAGACCTGTCCATGGGCAGCAGTGTCTGCAGGAGGCTGCCCAGCACTGGCTCTTGGTGAGAGCGGCACAGCTGGACCATGGCCCGCAGCACCACGTGCCGAGGAGTGCTCAGCTGGGTGCTCCGCAGGCACGTGCACAGGATGGACACCAGCTCGGGCACCTGAAAGGAGGTGGGCAAGAAAGAAAGGCTCGGTGTGTCCTTTCCCCGTTGTGCCTCGGGGCCAACACACTACTGCAGAGAACAGCCAAAGGCATCATAAAATGCCTCTCACCTCCTCCTGAAATATGTTCTCAACACAATCCCTCAGGAAGGTCAGTGTCCACTGACCCGCAGCCCACACGCACATGGGCCTGGCGCACAGCAGGCTCTCCACAATGTTGCTCATGAAGCCTGTGGCCTGGCCTCGCAGCAAATGTTTGCAGACAAGCTGGGGAGAAATCAGAAACACAAGCGAGCGTGTCACAGGAGTTGCTCAGATGCAAAACACGTGTCCTGAGAACAGCGCTCCCACACACACGAGCAAACATGTCATGGGCCCCCTCACACTTTTTGAGGGCCAGGTACCTTGGCAATGTTGGTGGAGGTTGCCAGCAGAGACTCAGAGGTGACAGCGCTGAGCCTCTCAGACAAAGACGTGACCTGGGTCCATGGCGCCACGTCCACAGTTTCAGCTGGAACTATCAGAAAAGGGAGTGATGTTGATGGGGAGCTATCAGAAAGGGCAGTGATGTTCACGGGGAGCCAACCTCCAGATCCCTGGGCGCTGAGCGAGGACATGAGGGAGGCCAACAAAGGCCATGCACAGCCAGGGTTCCCCAAGGCAACACAGTGGCTTTGCAAGCTGGACAAGGTGCTACGGCACAGGGGAACAGGGCCTGGTGCTGGGCTCCTTCCCGCAGGGAGCAGCAGGGGCAGCCCTGCTTATTCCTCTCACCAACTCTCTGGAGAAGGAGGCAGAGGCAGGTCGCTGCCCGCCGACGGGATGCGCCTGACTCCTCACAAGTCAGAGGCCCCAGCAGTCCCACCAAGGAGCCAAACTCTTGGCAGGTGCCACCTCGCTGCGGGAGCAAGACACAGGCATGAAGGTCACCGGCATCGCCATGGCCGCTGGCCCTCTCCCGACTGCAGCGCCCCGAGCACTGGCGGAGCCGGGCGGGAACAAGGGGCCACCCTGCAGCCCTGGGACACCCAGAACCCGCCGCCTGCCCACGCAGAGCCCCCGGCACAGGGTCCCCGCTCACCCTCTGCTCGCGCCTCTCTTTGCAGGTGCTCAGCACCTGCACACACACTTGCAGCGCTCCGTCCCGCTCACACAGGTGGGCCGAGGCGAGCCAGGGCCGCAGGACCTGCCACGACAGCGCCTGTCTCACCACGGCCTGAAATTCGCCCTACACCCCTCCGCAGGGCCCTGCTGCTTTTGTGGCCCTGCTTTCCCTGGGCACTGTAGCCCCACGTGAGGAGCCCTTGCCGTGGCCACCTTCCCACTCCAGCCTCTCGCCACAGGCAGCCTTCATTTGGGCATCAGCCCTTGCTCACAGCTGCACAAGTGGGAGAAGCTCTGCTCATCTAGGGGGCTGCAGGACACTGCAAGCTGCCTGCAAGAACGTTGCTGCAGACGGGAAAAGCGTGGATGCAAACCTAGGGCGAGGGGGCCTGAAGCTAGGACCATATCACTTCCCACTGATGTGCACGGATGGCACCGAGTTAGAGAAGAGCTCCCCTCCACGGACCAGGCCCACAGGCCTGATTCCCCTGGCTCTGCCGTGTTCTGGCAGCAGCAACGCCTTCCCCGCTGCCCTAGGGCACTCACCTGCACCACATCCCCCAAGCAGATGGGGACCGGCTCTGCCTGCAGGAGGGCTGCCGTGAGCTGTCCCAGGGCTCGCAGGGATGGCGCCTGTCACCAGAAAGCAGAGGAGAGGCCATGTACCCCACAAAGATGCCACAGCAGCCAGTGGTGATTCCCATTCCCAGTGTGGGGTGCCTGGTGCTGGCTCCCCGCTCAGGGGTGACCCAGCAGGCCAGCACCTACCGCTGTGCGTGAAGCAGCCGCCACTGTCTCCCCTCTCACATGCAGCTGCTCTGGGCAAGGAAGGCACAGGATGGCCTGGCAGCACTGAGCCAGGAGGCTGCACTTTTCCCCCCTGCTCAGACAGGGTTTCAGCTTGCTGCCAGGAGAAAAGGGTAGAGAACATAGAGAGGGTGCTTACTAGCACTCCCCAGAGTGAGCCAGAGGACAACTGCCTTTGGCCCAATCCACAACCCCAAACCCAGAGCCCGCAGCCCCAGCCATACCAGCCAGCTGTGCTGGAACACACACTGGCACCCACAGTGCCAGGAACAGACCCTACCTCAACTGCTCCATGGCCACAAGGGCCCGGGGCTGCACCGGGGACTCCTGCGGCTCCTCCTGAATCACCTCCTGCAAGGCACAGACAGACAGGCACAGGGTGGACAGTGGGCAGGAGAGTGGGAGGGAGCTCCTGCCAGGCCAAGCCATGGACTGAGCTGCCCGAGCCCACAGACACCAGCCCTGCCACCCCCTCACGACTCCCACAGAGGCTCTACAAGAAAAGGCAACAGCTCTGCAGCACCGGGACGCACTCTGCTCCCCCACTGCAGCCCCAGTGCCAGCCCCCACATGCCCTGCCAGCTGGGGATGCAGCTCGTGGCCGTCAGGAGCTTGCATACCACCCTGCAAGAGCATCGCACCCCTGCGCAAACCCACCCCATGGCACAGCCCTTGGCTCCCCTGCACCGCGGCCCCAGCTCTGGGCACTCACCACCAGGGTCTGCAGCAGCTCCCGCTTGCGGCACAGCTCAAACCTGGGGCTGCCGCCTGCAGCCTGCAGGGCAAGGCTGATCTCTGTGATGCTCTGCACCAGTGAGAGCCTCAGCTGTGCGTCCTGATGCCAGGGGAGACAAAGAGGCTTTCAGCCAGGGCCGCAGGGTGGGAAGGGCAGCGGGGCTGGGGCTAATCCGCCTCCAAGCGCAGCACAGGGAGGACATGGTGCCCTCTGGGACCCTGAAGTACCCTGGGCACCTGCCCCCCAACACGGAAACGTCCCCTCCCCTGCTGGCAAGGAGCCTCCCATGGGAGGGGAAGCCGCTGCCCCAGGTGCTGCCTGGGAAGACCCCGTGCATCACGGACATGGGCAGCAGGCTGAGCAGCGCTCGCCTGGCTGCAGCAGCAGAGGTGCGTGACAGGAGGAGCAGGAGGGGCTGCAGCTGGCAGCACCCATACGCCTCTGCCCCACGCTGCGAGCTCCCACCTGGCAGCCCTCTCTGTAGAGCCCCAGCACGTTGCCCACGACGTCTCTCTCAACGTGGGCCAGCAGCTGCTCCCTGGGGGCGCGCAGCAACATCCGCCCGTAGGTGACCATGAGTGCGGCGCGAGCAGCGCGTGTCCTCACCGTGTCGCTCTGCCGGGGGTTCCCCAGAGAAGCACCGAGACGTCAGCCCGCTGCCCTGCTCTGCCCCGAGACTCCGTGTGCTCCTAAGGCAGGAGCTGCCCCTGCCCCAACAGCGGCACCTCCCAGCAGGGGCACCCTGGGCCCTTTACCTTCTGGGCTTTCAAAGTTTCCAGGAACTCCTTCACGCAGGCCAAGGCAAGCGAGAAGTGGCTCTCGGCACAGCGCGACAGGACAGAAACCATTCCCTGCAAGGCAGCAGAAACAGGGAGTCGCTCCCAGCCCAGCGCCCAGCTGTGACCAGCTCCAGCGGTCAGGCAGGACTCTTCCCCGGGGAAAGGGACACAAACAGGTCACCAGCTGTGCTGGAGCAGGGTCACACAGAGCCCCTGCACGCCAGGCACATGCAGGAGACACCCTGCCGCACAGCAGGGCGGTGCGAGGAGCCCTCACCTGCGCCTCCCACAGCTCCAGGAAGTTGGCTGCTTGCAGGTGCTTCAGGGTCTGCTCTTGCACGTGGCGCAGACACCTGCAAGCTGCCAGGGCCGTGCCGAGAGCCTTGTACAGGAACCTCTGCAAGAGGAGAGGCCAGGCCCCAGCTGCAAGGACAGCCCTGCCCGGCGGGACAGGGCCAGGCCGCAGCGGTGCCACCGTGCCGAGAGCTGCCCAGGTGCCTGCGGCAGCAGCCCCAACTGCACACGCTGGCCAGCCCGGCACAGCCACCAGCCCGGCGTGGAGGGGAGAGCAAGCGCCTTCCTGGGCAGTGAGAGCAGCAGGGACAGGAGCCTGCCGGGCAGAGCAGCGCCGCCAGCCTGTGCGTGGGCCCCGGCCTCCCAGGGCTCTGCTGGTGCCGCAGCCATCAGGGCGCCCCAGCAGCGGCAGCGACACCGCGCAGGGAACAAACCTTCTCCCAGGACAGGCGGGGAGAGCTGCCCAGCTGCTGGCTCAGCTCCTGGCTCAGGCCCACGATCCAGGCGTTGCTCCCGATGGCTTCCAGAGACGTTTGCAGGAACTAGGGCAGAGGGGGACATGAAGCAAACACCCCCTGCCCTTGCCTGGGCCCTTTTGCACATCTAATGGGCAGAGCTCCCTAACCAGCCCTCTAAAATCTGCCTCTGGCTCTCCCCCAACACGATGCTTGAGCCCGGGGAATTGGCAGGAGCTTGTGCTGCTCAGTGTCCAAAAAGGGAGCCCCCAGGTTCCTCCCAACACTCTTGCACACCCCGGGCACCCTATCCAGCTGTGCCCCCACACGCATGCTGTACCTTCAGCACATGGCTCTCCCACTCGGCCACGTCCAGGGAGCTGGCGGTTGTTCCTGCAAAGCCCAAGGAGGCAGACCCTGACCCCCCTGGCTCAGGCACTGCCCTGAGCCCCCAGCAGAGCTCCAGGGTCTCCTTTGCAAACCAACAGCCCAAAGGCTCAGCCCAGGGGGCTGACGAGCATCCCTAAACCTGGCACCATTTCCCAGTGCCGAGCTGGGAGCTGACGGCATTTTGCTGTTTCCTCTGCCGCCAGCCTGTCCCTGGCAGCGACACTTTACCTGCCAGGTGCTGCAGCAGCAGGGGGATCTCTGCAGCCCAGCTCATTCCCACAGCTCTGTGGATCACGCCGGAGAGCACCTGCAGCAGCTGCAGGGCCGCAGCACCACGGCCACCGCCCGCATGCGGAGCCACCGCCGCCGTCACCTAGCAGAGCGCGAGAGAGACGGGGGCTCGCACCCAGCTCGGAAGCCGTGGCTGCGCCGCAGGCAGCCAGGCAGGCAGGCAGGGAGCCCCAGGCGCCTCTCGCACACTCCTGCCTCCTCCCGAGTTGCTTGCACCAGCCTCGGCACCATCCCTCCCGCCCTCTGCCCGGCCATGAAAGCTCCTTCCCTGCTCCTTGTACTCACCAGCAGGCGAGCCAGCAGCGCCTGGGGAGCCGGCAGAGCCACTGTGAGCACAAAGGAAGGCAGCGTGAGATTCCCAGCCCCTCTGGGCCCTGCCCGTGCCGCCTCCCATGCTGCCACGCAGGGCTGCAGGGCACACCGGTCCCAGCGCCTGCACAGCGGCACTGCTGGGTTCCTGGCGCTGTGCACACAGGGACAAGGACAGCCCTGGTATGGCAGGAACCAGCCCCAGGGCCCCAGAGAGCTGTGAGCAGCAGTGCCCAGTGCCTCCGCCAGGAAGGGACACATGGAAAGAGCCCTCGCGCCTGGCAGCGGACACTGCTCTGCCCTCTGCAGCCCCGCGCCTCCCGCAAGGGCCTGGCAAGGGCCAGGCACTGCTGCCTGGCATGTGCTGCTCCCCACCTTGCTCCTCAGGCTCCAGGGCCTCGGGCTCCCCGTGCTCAGTCTCCTGACGCCTCTCGGCCAGGGCGCGCAGGCAGCGGCACAGTGGCACAAGCAAGCCCGTGTACTGCACTGGCACCACGTAGCGCAGCAGCTTCGGCCACAGGAGCTGCGGACAAGAACCAGGCCATTTGGCATGAGGGCATTTCTGCCTCTCCCAGTCCCCGTGGCACTGCCATGTCTCCAGCCCTGGCCTGGGCCCTTGGCCTCGCTCCTTCACGAGCTCAGGAGCTCTTCTCCTGCTCTGCCCTCCTCCTCCCCCTCCTGCCCCTCTCCCTGCCACGCTTCGCACCCCTTTCCCTCTCCCTCGCTCTGGCTGCCTGCTGAGAGCGGCTGGCACACCTCTGCCCCCGGGGCAGCTCCCTTCCCTGCGGCAAAGGGATGTGGGAGCCACTCAGCCTCGCCAGCCCCTCCCAAGGTCTCTATGGGCTACGGGACGCAGCCAAGGCGCGTGCCCAGCGGTGCTCATGCGCTGCAGCACGCACAGGATGAGCGAGTCTGGCCACACAGAGCTCACACCCAGCTCTCCCTGATTGCTTTCATGCCTAAGGTGGGCGTCCCGGTGCACATGGCGGGAACAACTCACTTGGGCTACCGCTCTGTTGGAGACATCCATCGTGCTGACCATGTGCCAGCACAGGCGCCGAATGGCCCGTTCTTCACGTGCTTCCGCAGCACAAAGATTCCCTGTAGCCTGCGGGACAGGGTGGCAAATACTTGTCATTGCCCCTTCCCAGGCCCCACGGTGCCTGGCGATAGGGAGGACCCCCACCATGGCACCGGTACTGGCAGCCCGGCTGCGCTGGACTCCGCTCCTTCAGGGAGACCCATGGCAGTGCGGCACAGTCACGGGGTGCAACCACGGTGCTGCGCTCTGCCTTACCAGCCTGCCCGAGGCGCGGCAGAACTCGCTGAAGAGATGCCCCACCACGTCCCATGATGAGCAGCCCAGGCCGCTGGAGCGCAACAGCTCCCCGATGAAGTGCAGGACGGCCATCCTCACCTGCAGGCAGGGCAGGCTGCCGTCACGAGCCAGCCCCAAGCCCCAGGGGAGCTGCCTGCGCTGCGCTGCACTCCTCTGCCCAGGCCAGGACAAGGAGGCAGCAGCAGCAGCCCTTGCTCTGCTGCTGCTGCTGCCGCCAGCCTCCTGCCCCAGAGCCTGCCTCCGCCTATGGCAAAGGCCTGGCCAGGCTCTGTCTTGGAACAGCCCTGCTCTGCCCCGCAATGGCCCTGGCCCTGCCCAGACCAGCTCACCTGGCATGTGGGGTCATGGCACACGGACTCGGCGAGTTTGACAAACAGGGCCAAGTTCTCCCGCACGGCAGGCACTGCAAGAGACACAGAGAGGTGGCGCTGAAGCCAAGCCCTCGTTTCAGCAGCTATTTCACACAGCTCCATGGCTTCCCACGCACAAGCAGGGCAGAAAAGGGGTGCCAGCCTGTGCCTCAAAGGAAGCAGCACGTTCCCAGGGGGATGCTGATCTTTTTGTTGCCCGGCCTACTGACCATCAGAGCGGACCAGAGCTTGCAGCACTCCCACAGCTGCTACACGATCGGCCTTGCTCCCGTTCCTCAGTTTGAAATAAAGGAAGACGATTGTCTGCTCGGGACAGATTTGGGCTGTGGGAAAGAAAGAAATCCTGCTGGTCAGGAAAGCCCTGCATCTTCCCACATGTGCACCTTTGCGAGAGCTGCGGCAACGCAGCAGTGCGGCCCCGGCTCTCCTCTCCTTACCCTGCAGCACCATGCAGCGGCACAGCTCTGTCCTGTGCTCAGGCCGGGGCGGATCGATCTCGTCACAGAGCTGTGGGAACAAAGTGTCTTAGAGCAGGTTGCATTGGCAGAGAGTGGGACAGAAAGGAAACCTCTCGTGGGCATCTCTGGGTGCGGAGCCACGCGCCAAGCGCAGCGCTCTGAGCACACGCAGGGCTGGGCAGCAGCCGAGGCTGCCCAGGAGCCCCAGGCCAGGGAGGCGCCGCCAGGCCTTACCTGCTCGTGCACAGCAGCACTGACGGCCTGCAGGTGGGCCCGTGGCCCGCGGCTCTGAATGCCAGCCACAGCTACCAGGAAACGGCCCAGGCTCTGCAAGGGAGCGCGGCAGGGAGAGGACAGCAGTTACCGCGAGCCCCCAGGAAGGCAGAAACAGGCGTCGCTGGGAAAACCACGGCCTGAACGCACTCACAGAGCTCTTCACACACCCACGGCCCTGGGAGGCACTGCAGGGTCCCCTGCAGAGCCACGTGCCCCAGTCACTCAACGCGCCCTCCCAGCCCTTCTGCCCTGCTGCTTTCTGCCAGCAGGAGCCCGGGAAGCCGCAGGGCCCCGTTCCCTCTTCCCATCTCCAAGGGACTCAGCTCCTGCTGGCGCCCTGCAACCCCCCGACGCCTCATTGCTCCCCCGCAGGCCCCGGCCATGCCGTGCCCCGCACAGTGCCTCACCATGGTCACACCAAGGGGCTCTCGGACCTCTCGGTATTGGTGCAGCAGCCAGAGCAGCTGCTCCCAGACACGCTGGCGGTACTGCTCCGCGTGCAGCAGGACGGCCATCATGGCACCCACCGCCCTGAGCACGGCCTGCTTGGCCTGCCGAGGGAAAGCAAGACGCCGCCACATGCAGGGATGAGGCTCTCTCCAGCACCCGCCTCCCCGCGAGACACCCAGCCTGCACTTCCCGCACAGGACTCTCCTTTTCCTCTCAGTCCCGGCAAGAAGGCCTTGCTCGCCGGCACAGGGAGCGTTTCCTCCCACCACCCCCAGCTGCCCTGCTAGAAGGCCCCAGCATTCGCCTCTTGCCTGCCCCAAGTGCTTGGCCCAGGGCTGCTGCACGGATGTCCCCTCCTGCCTGTCAGCACCGCTCATGTCGGCGCTCCCTGAAGGCTCCCGGCTCGGAATGCTTTCCAACCAGCCTGCTCCCTCCAAGCCCTCACCCGCCCCCGTGCACAGCCCCGCTGGCCCCTGCGGATGTCCCCGTGGCTGCCCATGGCTGCAAGGGCAGCAAGGCTCACCTCTTCATCCTTGCACCGCTGCCAGTGTCTGCCGACGTAGCAGAAGAGCGGGTAAACTGGGGCGCAGAGCTGGGTGGCCTCCAGGCGAGGGAAGACCTGTTTGTCCCACTCATGCAGGTACCCGGCTATCCCGCTGCACCACTGCTCCAGAACTGCAGCACAGGAAGGGAAACAGGATCGCCTCAAAACCTCTGACCAGCACCACACATTGCAGTGGCCCCCAGGCCTCCTTCCGCCCACTATGGCCTTGCAAGGGTGGCACGGAGATCTGGCTTCAGAGACACCCTGTGCCATGGCACGAGACGGCCGGGTGGAAACGCTGCCTTGCTTCTCCCTTCTTCCACCCCCGCACACCTTCTCCTCCCCAAGGCTTAGCTCCCCTCCAACACTGCCCGCTGCAGCCCCAGCCTCTTCCTGCCCCCAGCGTTTGCCCCTCAGCGCAAGCTTCGCGGTTTTGGCCCTTCTTTCCCAGGCTCTGCCTTTAAGCCCACAAACAGCAAAGCAGGCTGTGCTCGATGAAAGGGAAGGGAAGGGAACGGGGGAGCCCAGGGTGGGCAGAGCTTGGCCAAAGGCAGCTGAACCGGGAGGCACGCGTGGCAGCAGAGGCCGGGCAGGGAGCCAGGAGCTCCTCCGGCCAGCGGCACCCAGTGCCGTCGGCTCCGGCTGCGGAGCTGCTGGTGGCAGCGCCACAGCACCGACACTCACCGTCGCAGACGAGACGCAGCGTGCGGCCGCTCCCCGCCGCGCTCAGCACGCGCTGCAGGGCCGACAGCGTGCTCCCCACAAAGGGCACGCACTGCAGGGCTGCAGAGAGAGCAGCATGTGGGCAGTCCGGTCACCCAGAGTCACGGCGGCCAACGGGCTCCGTCTCCCGGCACCGCTGCCAGGACAGCACTGGGCCAGGGCGTGGGAGAGATGGGCCAGGGGGAGAGCCCGTTGCAGGGAGGCTCCTGCCAGCCCACTTGTGTGCCAACCACCTTCCTCGAGGGGCACGTGGAGTGGGGAAGCCCTAAACTGGGGAGGACAGCGTGGGGCACAGCCTGGTGTGTTGGCTCTTTGCTGGTTTCCCTCTGGTGCAGCCCTGGGTCTTTGGGGCAGGGCTAGGAGTCCGTTCTCCTGCTTGGCACCCGCTGGCACCCAGCTGGGGGGCCCTACCATAGCGGGCAGCCACGTTGCGCAGCGTGATGAGGACGAACTCCTCCGACATCTCCTGCAGGGTTTGCAGGTGGCTCTGCAGCGCCGACACCACATCTCGCAGATGGCTGCGGGCCAGCGCCACCAGGACGTCGCTAGCGGCCCTCCTCACAGCAAGCGGTGCATCCTGGAAGAAGCATTTTGCATGTGGCAGGAGCGGGACTGACCCTCTGCCAGGGCTCGGCCTCCAGGCAGGACATACAGGCGCTAGCAGGGCTCCCACTATGCCTTGCGCACACACAGCCCCACAGCTCCTCTTTGCACATCACCTGGCCCCACACCGCAACGCGTCGCGAAGCTCCTGCAGGGGACGGCCGGGACAGGGGCCAGCACCTGAGGTCACCCTCAGAGAGAACGAGCTCACCTGTGCCGCTCGCAGGTCCTTCAATGCCACCGCTATGGCTCTGTCCACAACAGAGCTCTGCAGGTGGCTCTCCTCGCCCCATAAGACGCCCTCCAGCTTGCGGTAGGTCTCCTCCGCTCTGCCATCCTGGGGACACAGGGACACAGCAGCCATGGGACGTGCTGGCCCACACACAGCAGCTCGGCCACGCCGATGCCAGGGAGCAGCTGCTGGCACTGCTCAGCACAGCCGTCGGCAGCGGGCGAGAAGCCCTGCTCTGTGACCTCCTTGTGCGAACCCAAATCCTAATGTGGACACCCAAGCCCAGAGATGCTGCCACCTCCTGCCATCAAGGAGGGCGCGAGCAGCATCCACGCAGCATCCACGTTTTGGAACGAGGTGCAGCCCGAGGGGAGAGGCAGCATCGTGGGAGATCAGTCTGCGGCACCCAGGGAAGTCAGGGTGCTGCAGGAAGCCCTCAAACCCCACGGAGCCCATCAAGACACCCCTGCTCACCTCGGCGTCTTGCAGGCGGTCCAACAGCGAGGTCACGATGGTGGCAAAGGTAGTAATGGCCACAGGAACAGAGCCGGCCACACTCCCGCCATCCTCACCACGTGCAGGTCTCGACCGGGCACCTGCACAAGTGAAGCAACCTGGAAGGAAAGCAGCACCAGCTTTGTGTCACTCCAGCAGCCACAAGGACAGAGCCCAGCTCAGGGCAAGAGCCTGCACAGCTGGAGCACGGGGTGACAGGAGAGGCTGCTGGTGCCAGCCCTGCTCAGGCTGGGGAAGAGGAGGCTGCGGCAGCTCAGGGCCAGCCCCAAGGGCTCAGGCATGCTCTGCCCAAGCCTGGAACGTGGGCGCTGGCAGGTTCCGTCGCCCCCGTGAGACGCTGAGCGCGGGGACGCCCCCACCTCGGAGCGCTCGCAGCACCCCCATCGCGGCACGACTCCCTCTGCGGATGCACTGCTCCAGCAGCACCTCCTCCCATGGGAATCACAAGCCACTGACGCAGCAGCAGTGCCGGGAGGGACAGGTCACCTGCGGGGGCCACTGTGACCTGTGGGGACCGCTGTGACGCCTCACAGAGGGCTGCTGGCAATGTGGGCATGGGCAGGGACAGAGTGGCAGACACTGGGGCCTCCTGTTCCCTAAACGTGGCACTGCCCCAGGCTCCAGCACTCACAGTTGCTCCTTGGCCCCTAGCCCTTCTGAGTGGTAACTGTCCCTTGCCATTGCACAGGGGCAATCGCTCTAGCAGAAAGAACCCAGGAGCTGCTCAGGCCTCTGCTCACACAAGTGCCAGCTCATTCGGCTGCCTGGGAAGCCTCGCAGACACCCAGAACCTGATGGCATCAGGCCACAAGCTGCCAAGCCAGTGACTGCCAATTGCATGCAAAGCCTGGCAAGCAGAAGGAAAAGTAGGGCTGTGCAACACGCAGCGTCTCGCCTTCTGGACTCAGAGGGGAAAAGACTTGCTGTGGGACCTGTCACAGCAAGAAGGAAGGGGAAAAAGACTGCAGTGTCTTTGACAAGGAGGAATTTGTGTTTGCAGCATTGCTTTTCCCTCAGTTTGCCAGGCTTTGCATGCAATTGCCAGACATGTTCTGCCAATTGACGGGGCTGGGGGCAACAGACAGAACCAGGCATCAATGGAAAGAATGGTCTTATTTCACTGTTAATATTAAGACAATACAGAAATGAAATGGTACATTTAACAAAACATTAACCTTACTACACACTTGGTTTTAGCAACAGACAAAATAAGCAAGGTAATGACCTACCCATTACTGTACGAGAAAGAGAATAGAGAATGTGAGGCAGTGATGAGGAGGCCGCTGTCCAGGGGTCAGCCAGGTAGATGCCCAGGAAGAGCAAGAAGTGCAAGAGCCGCAGCTCCCACGTGTCTGCGAATGGCAGGAGGAGGAACTCATTCAGGGAGCTGTTGTTGGACATTTGCTGTCCCCAGCATGAGGGACTGACCAAGGAAGAAAAAGATAGAGACAAGTCAGGATCAAACTTTTAAAAGGGAAAAAAAAAATTAATAAAATATTTCCTGTGTTGTTTAAAATCGCACATTGCTTCTCTCTGTATTGGTAGAGTCTTTGCATGGTTCCTTTCACCAAAAGAGTCAGGGTGGTAGGGACCTCCAAGGATCAGCTAGTCCACACACGCACACCCACGCCATGCAGGTGTAGTCCCCTAGAACAGGTTGCACACAATTGTGCGCACACCCATTTGCACACACTTAACAAGCTTTTTTCCTTACGCAAATGAACTTCCTGTGTTTCATTTTGTGCCCACTGCCTCTTCTGCTGTGGCTGGACACCAGTGAAGAACAGTCTGTCCCCATCCTCTTGACACCTGCCCTTGGCTAAGGAGGCCCAATTCTCTCAGTCTTTCTTGTAAGAGAGATGCTCCAGGACTCTCCACTGGTCTCCCTGCAGCAGTGCAGTGTCTCTCTTCTACTGGGGAGGTCTCAGAACTCGGCACACTGCTCCAGAAGTTGCCTCCCCAGGGCTGTGTAGGGCCACACTGATGGCTGCCGCATCATTGATGGCCCATACTTACCTTGTTGTCCTGCAGGGCTCCCAGCTCCTTCTCTGCAGAGTTATCTCCAGCAGCAGGTCAACTCCCAGGCTGCCCTGGTGCAGGCGCTTCTTCGTGCCTCGGGCCAGGACCCAGTACCTTGAGCTTGCACTCAAAGAGATGCCCGTCCATGGCTGCACAACAATAAATGCCTGCCAGAAGAGCAAAGCTATGGGAGATGCCAGGATGGAGCCCCCAGCAGTTCCTGTGTACAGCTCCCCCTTCCAGACAGGAGCCCTGGATGTGTTCAAATGCACCCTTCTGGCTGTCCCTGACATCCCTGGCCACACTCAGAGGATTAATAGGAAGGCACTCTACATAAGTCAGCAGAAACCTTGAGTTTTCTTGCCATGGATGCAAAGTAGATATATATAAAAATACTGTACTGAGCAGCTCAAGGTTAAAGAATGATCACGGTCTGTTCTGCTTGGTCTAATGATTTTTCCTCCTGTGCTACCAAGATGCAGGGGACTTCTGTTTTACTTACTTTTAAAGAAGGTGATTCATCCTTATCCTGCCACATGACTGCAGGGCACTGCACACAGCAACCATTGCGAGTAGCAGCCAAGATGAAGGGAGGCAAGAGCAAGAGCTTGGGGTATCCACTGAGGCAGCTCTGCTGAAAAGAAAATGCCCAGGAATCAGCCCTTTGCCACAGGAGCTCAAGGCTGCCTGTCTCGCACCATCTCCCATTCTGAACTGTTTTTGTGCTCCACATGTGTGACGACTCTCAACACTCTTGCAAAGAGCACTGCTCAAGCAAGGGAGACCACTCCAAGAGTGACAAGCCAAAGGAAGTCAGTAGAAGGAAAAGGTGGAAGGTGTTAGGGAAAATATTCAGGTCTTTGTCTTTAACAGGGTTCACCTCCAGCTTTCTGCTTTATCCCAAAGATACAACTTGCTTCTTCACAAGATGATCTTCTCACTATCCCAGCTCTAGGTGGGGGCCTCCTCAAAGGGAAATTCTCAGTGGAAATTCCCCTGTATATTTAAAGCCCTGCAGGTTAACTTCTTTCCATTTCTCCACCAATTGGTTGTAGCAATGACTGGCCCATACCAGGCCATTGCCCACTCCTGACCTTCATGGTGTGGCCACGGTGCTTCTAGGAGATGGGCCTGACTGCTCTTCTTGCCTTCTCCCCCGCAGAATGGCTGCTGCTCACTGAGGCAGACAGGGCTTGAGGGCCAGTCTCTACCAGGCCCCAGATGCAACTGCAGGGCTTTGAAAAAGCTGCTTGTGGGGCTGCTGTGGGCCAAGCAAGCTCCCGTGCCCATGGCAGACAACGAGCGTGCCATGCGTTGGCCAAAGCTTCTGCCCTCTGCACGATGGAGGCTGGGGAGATATGCGGCTGGTGCAGGCTGCAGGAGAGGGGCCATGCAGGGAGCTGGTTCTGTGCGTGGTGGGCATGGAGCAGAGCTGATGATCAGGGTTGCGGATGCTCCTGCCCAAGGCTGCTCTGGGCCTGCTGGGCCCTGCTCTGAAGCCTTGTCTGGGCCTTCCCCCCACCAAAGAAGGAGAAGCAGGAGCTGCAGGCTGCTGGGCAGGAGCTGGGCAGGAAAAACTGTGCCCTTGCCCTGGGGTTTAGCAGCAGCTGTGAGGGCCCCTGTTGTCCCATCCCCAGCAGGCCTGGGCTCCTCCTGTGGCCCTTCAGGCCATGGTGACTCTGCAGTCTGCAGGCTGTATGTCACCTGTGACAGCTGAAGCCCCTGCCTTGTCGCACCAAAAGTTGCCCTAGGCAGGCTGGGCAGGCTCCTGCTCCAGCGATGCGAGTGGCAGCCGCCACAGGGAGGCCTGGAGGTGCTTGTGCTGTTTCTTGCCTCACCGACTGCTGCGGGGCTCTCTGCAGCCTCCCCCGCAGAAAGAGCTAGAGCCTCTGTGTTGCAGATAGTTAGGGTCCGGCGGCCGGAAGATATCGTGCTGTACGGAAAGATAGGGCCCCTAATAGCCAATAGTGTTAGTTTATGATGTAAGCAGGCGGATGTGACGTTGTAAACCTTAGCTATATAACACCTTGTTACCCACCAATAAACGCCATTTGCCGTCCACCACATTGGTGTTAGCAAGCTGATGGCCCGAGCAGCCTGGGGGTGGTCGCCATGCCGTTCCTGAACCAGGTTGCCACGCCGCTTGAACGGCAACAAGTGGTGCCGAAACCCGGGAATTATCGCCTGGACGGGTGAATGGCGGCCAGAGCGGCTGGACCAGCCCGGCAGGGAGGACGCTCCCGGACCAACAAGGAGGATGGAAGCCCTTGTAAAGATCGTATCGCAATGACATAAATACTGGGGGATTGATTGTAAGCCAAAAGATTTTACTCTCGCTGTTGCGAGGCTTTTAAAAATTGAGGTTATAGACCAGCCGGTGGATATTCTCCACCCTGATGTGTGGGACAAATGTACCAAGGCGTTAGCCGAGGAGACAATGTCTTCGGGTTGTGGGAAAAACCTTAAGGCTTGGGGAAAAGTTGTACAGGCGTTGCAGAAAGCTATGAAAGAGCAGGAGACCTGGGTGGCGGTAAAGGACTGTTTGTTGGTCACCCCGAAAATGGGAGTCGGGGCAGCCGCACAGACTTTGCACCCCCCAGATGATGGCGATTCTGCTGAGCCTAAAGATCTGCAAGAGGGCGATACATCCCCTCCATCCCCGAACCCCGTCCCGCTTACAGAGGAGCAAAAACAGCCGAAATCTGTTTGGGACGAGCTAGCCGATGAAGCTAGAAATATCGAAAAGAAGTCAGAGCTTGGGGAAGTCTGGGTCAGGCCACCGCCCTATGCCCCCCAAAATGGCGCTGAGCCACAAGGAGAAGGGCGGGGCGAGGATGCTCCCGGCGGGAACAGATGGGAACCGTTAGATAAACAAGAGGGGGAGAAGAACAAGGACAGACGGGAACCGTTAGATAAAAAAGAGGGGGAGAAGAACAAGGACAGATGGGAACCGTTAGATAAACAACAGGGGGAAGAGAACGAGGAGGAGAAAGGTGGTGGGGGTTACCGGTCAGGTAAGGGAGGCCCGAGTGAGGCGCTGAGAACCAATCAGAGAAGCCCGAGTGAGGCGCTGAGAACCAATCAGAGCGACCGTTTGAAAAAACGCGCCTCCGTGAGTAGGAGGCGGGGCGAGCCAAGCGGGGGGGAACAGCCCGCCCGCAACGGAAGTAGGCGGGACGGAAGTAGGCGGGGCCGGAGCCCAATGAAAAAGTACCGGAGCCTGGAAGTGACCAGTCAGCTGAGTTCCAGCTCTGGCTCGGACACTAGTGAGGACGGGTGGCTCACAACTGATTCAAACTTAAGGAAGGAGAAAAAGAAGGTAAACAGAACTAAGAGCCAAAATATTCCCATTCGAATTAAAGAAAAACTGCAAAGGGAAGAAACCCCTCTCGCAGACTGGAAGGAAATAAAGATCGTGTGTGCCGAGTGGGCCCCATCGGCCGTGCTAGCGTTCCCGGTCTGGGTGACGGAGGGGGGACAGAGGGCCCACTTGCCGATAAAATCTAAGGGTGTACAAGCGATTGTTAAAGCAATTGCGGATAAAGGGATTAATTCTGCCATGGTCTCAACCCTCATAGATGGTATTTTCGCGGGGGACGATATGCTCCCGTTCGATATAAAACAAACTTGTAGGCTAATCTTTGATGGAGCAGGGATGATCGTTTTCAGACAAGAATGGGAAGACAACTGTACAAAGTATTTAGCCCAAGTAACTGGGGCAGATCATCCATTACATGGCTCCAGCCTGCAGCGGTTAATGGGTACAGATCCAACAATGATCACACCCCAGGCGCAGGCCCATGGCCTGCGGGCCCATGAAGTTATGACAACTACTCGTGCAGCCAGAGAAGCTATTCGCACAGCCTGTAGAGTCGTTGCCAGACCATCGCCATGGTCCTCAATAAAGCAAAGTGAAAGTGAGAGCTTTACACAATTTGTAGATCCTCTCCAAGCAGCAGTCGACTCTTCGGCCCTGCCCGCGGAGGCAAAAAGCCCGGTCGTAGCGGAATGTTTACACCAACAATGCAATTCGGCAACCAAAGAAATCCTGCGATCATTGCCGGTAGGGGCAAGTATCACAGACATGATTAAGCATGTTGCAAAGGAAGAGCATCTGACCCCAATTCAGGTGGCTGTTCACACCGCAATAGCCAACGTAATGGCTTGTTCTAAATGTGGCCAGGCCAGCCACGTTGCAGTAAACTGCCCTTGGCTGGGGGACTCGCTGGCAGTGCTCCCCCCATGCCAAGATCGACCCAAAGGTCACTGTCAGGAAAGATGGCAGAGTCAAGTGGTGCCCGCTTAAGTCTATTAAACCAGACCTTCAAGATAAAACTAATGAAAATTGTGAGTTTCTGTTCACAGGACTGGATCATCGGACGCCCCGGTGACAGGCGTCCCGCCCGAGCCTGTGAGTTCCGCGCCGACCGAATCCAGAGAACAACAAAACAGCCTTCGCAAGAGGGGCCGCGATGCCTTTGCGTTATCTTAATTTTGCAGCTTGTCACTATAGGACAGGTAGAGTCACACCAGCCCTTTAAATGGGTACTTGAACAGATGGAACAATCTCGAGCAATTAGTACAAAAATAACTACAGGGTCACCAATTTTCAGTTTCACGCCTTGCCAACCAGCACCCATTGAACCCTGTTCCAGACGCAGCTGGTACGAAAATTGTTTCACCGGTTCGCTGTGGTTAACCACCCTGATATCCACCTTGATAGGGCCGATAGCAGTGGTCATAGTGACACTGAGCTTTGGACCCTGTATGTTGAATAAGCTCATGCTGTTTGTCTAGAGTCGGCTAGAGAAGGTTAACATCACGTTAGTAGAACACCAACAACTGCTTTAAGAATATATCTACTCAGTATTATCCCCAAGTTATACCAAGGTGCACCCTATTCCTATACCGCGGTGTTACCTGTCATCCCTTACCTTCTACACTTTGTGCCTTATGTTTTTATGTCCAGTTTATGATATATAATTTTAAGATTGTTATAAACTATAAGAATAGAGTAATATAATAATAAGAATAAGTAAGTAATAAACCAGGCCCCTGGTGCTGCGCGGCCCTGCTGCTCACCTGGCCTTGCTGCTGCGTGGCCAGCACTGGGGCCACTGTGAGGCGCAGCCCTGGGAAGCATCTGTGTTCCCGTGGCGATAACTGCCCCTCTGGGATGTTCCACTGCTCCGTGGGGCAGGAGGGCAGCGGCAGGGGCCAGGGGACCTGCCGTGAGGAAGGGTCTGTGTGTGCTGGACTCCCCCTGGCACTGCTGAGCCTGGTGACAGAGGGCAGTGCGTGGCTTGGGCTTGCTGGGTGCCAAGGAGGGCTCCTCATGCAGCCCCATGGTGCTGCTGGCGGCTGCCTGCCCAGAGGCCGGGCTTCCCTTGGGGCTCTGCTTCCAACCATGCAAGCAGCCTTGAACACCTTGAACTTTCTTCCCTGCTCCCCTGCTGCCCTTACAGCCCGATGGAGTCAAGAAAGTTTTGGTTTTTTGTGGTCGAGACGTGTTCCTTGGTAGTGCAATGAGCGCCAAGGGCAGTTGTGCCCTGGGGCCAGGTGTGCATGTCCTCAGCAGAGCCCTTGTGAGTTGGTGGAGGCCTGGGAGCCCCTGGTGTGGTGCTGGGCTCCTTCTCTTGTCCTGCTGCGCACCTTGCAGGCGCCATGTGCTGTGGCTGAGAGCAGCCTTGGTGTGGCTCCTGCACTGCTGCCCCTGCCACGGCTTCCTAGGGCTGCAGAGGGCAGAGCAGGCACAAATGTGCCCTCAGCAGCAGCAGGGACCTGCAGGTGATGCAGCTCTGCCCAGCACTGGGCTACAATGCTCACTTGCTAAGGGAAAGAATTGCCGACTTTCAGGGTAGGACATGAAAGCCAAGGGCTGGTGGCGTGAGGAATTGTCGGCAGGCATTTGGCTACTGCCCTGGGAATGCTGGAGGGGAAGTGTGAAGCAGAGCAGTGTTCCCTGCAGGGAGGCACGAGCAGAGGGCTGGGCAGCGAGCTCAGCCCCGTGGCTGTGAGGGCAAGTGCTGGGAGTCCCCTTACCTGCGCGCATGACGCCTGCAGAGCTCCTGCCGGCAGGAAAGACGCTGGGAAGCCCTTGCCCCACGCAGGCTGCTTGCAGAGAAGCTGCGGCTTGTCTGTCTCGCACCTGGGCCACCAGGGCTGTCTTGGATAGTCCCCTCTCTGGGAAGGTGCTTTGCAGCTGCTTGAAGGGACAGGCTGCCTGGAATCCTGCTGACCCCTGGAGGGGAAGGGGTCTCACCTGCTCCATGGCCTCCATTTAGAGTGATTTTTTAACACTGCAGTACAAGGTCTGGTTGCAGGTGGTTGGGGTGAATGGAGGGGCTCCTGCACGCCTTTGGGTGTGCTCTGCGCATCCTGCTCAGAGCTTTGTCGCATGGATACGAACAGGTGAGCAGAATCTTCCCCTGCTGCTTCTTCACCTTTTCTCCATACTCTGAAAGTCTGGACGTTCCTGGCAGGATGATAGGTGGGAGCTCTGTTCTTGACTTATTCAGCTTGGATTCTCCCAGAGGACTTTTCCTTCCTTGTGGCCTTTCATGGTCCTGCCTTGCATTGCTCCCCTCCCTGGGGCTGGGCTCTTTTGCCACCCACCTTGCACAATTCTCTGCTGAAGCTGCTGCAGTCAGAGGCCGGCCAGGCTGCTCTCCTGGCTGCTGCACTAGCCCCCTCTGCGCAGTGCTTTCTGCTGACCTGTTTTGAAAGGCTCTTGCCTTGGAAGAGCGGACGTTGCTGTTCCAAATCCTTCTGCAGGATTTCCAGAGCATCACTGACAAAGGTCTCAGGATGCATGTTTAGATCTGAGTTGAGCTTGCTAAAGGAGCTGAGTTGCCAGCCCTCAGGTAAAGGCAAGGTGGACGGAGCAGGAGATCTCCCCAGTGCTGGAGGAGCTGCTGATGTCTGAGCAGGCAGGAAGACAGGCATGGAAAAGCAGGACTTTAAAGGAAGCTGCTCATTCCCATGGTTGCCCATAACCCTCCTAGGAAAGATGAGCAAGTATGCTTCAGATGAGTGGCCAGTGTGTGAATGGAGAACTGCTTGGATGGCAGAGCTCAGAGGGTTGTACTAATGGGTGCTGAGTCTAGTTGGAGGCCTGTGGCTAGTGGTGTACCCTACGGGGTCAGTGCTGAGTTTGGTGCTATTCACCTATTTGCTCAGCGCCTTGCAGGAGGCCCCCTCAGCAAGTTTGCACATGAGACAAAGCTGGGCGCAGTGAGTGACACTCCAGAGGGCTGCGCTGCCATTGAGAGGGATCTGCAGAGGCAGGAGAGTTGGGCAGAGAGGGACCTCCTGAGACTGAAGAAAGGCAAGTGCAGGGTCCTACAGTGGGGGAGGAATAACCTAGAGGCTCCAGCTGAGCTTAGGGGTGGAGCTGCTGAAAAGCAGCTCTGTGGAGAGGGGTTTGGGAGGTCTGCTTGACAGCAGGTCAAGCAGGAGGCAGCAATGTGCCCTTGTGTCAAGGACGGCCAAAGGGATGCTGGCCTGCATGAAGAGGAGTGTTGGCAGCAGGTGGAGGGGGCTGATCGTGCCCCTCTCCTCAGCTCTGCTCAGGCCACACCTGGACTCTTGTGTGCAGAAATATTGTGGGCTCCCTAGGACAAGAGGGACGTGGAACTTGCAGAGAGGGACCAGCATAGTGCCACAAAGATGATGAAGGAACTGGAGCATTTGTCTTATGAGGAAAGAGTAAGCGAGCTGGGCCCGTTTATCCTGGGGAAGACAAGAGTGAGAGGGGAACTTATCAACAGGTACAAACACTTTAGGGGAGGATGTAAAAAGGACAGGGCCGAACTCTTCTTGGTGGTGCCCAGCAATAGCCCAAGGGCTAAAGGGTGCAAATTGCAAAACAGTTTCAATGGCTACAAATTGCAACACAGTTTCAATGTGCATATGAGGAAGAGCTTTTTGACTGTTAGGGTGACAGAGCACTGTAAGCGGGTGTCCAGCGAGGTTGTGCGGGCTCCTTCTTTGGAGCTCTTCCAAACCCTCCTGGGTGTGATCCTGTGCAACATGCTGTAAGGGTCCCTGCTTGTGCAGGGAGGGGTTGGACTGATGATCTCGAGAGGTCCCTTCCAACGTCAACCCTTGTGTGACTGTGTGACCTGGGAGCGCTCCGGGGCGCCCATGGCGGCAGCGATGTTGGAAGGGCAGCGGTGGGGTTTTGTCAGGCCGTAAGGCCTCTTCTCCCATGGCACTGAGTTGTCGCCATCAGCAGCTGCAGCAGCTGTGAGACGGCCCTGGGAGGACAGTGGCAGCACCAGTCGTCTCCCTAGTGCTCTGTGTGGCTGGGTGCAGGCCTCAAACAGAGGGCTCTTTGGCAGGCTCCTCCCAGGAAGAAGATTGGCGTGGCTGGAGGCAGGAGCTACTTGGCAAACTGCTAGACCCCCAGAGGAAAGCGCCTGTGCTCCCTTCAGGCGGGGTTTGCATTGTGGTACATAAGGTCTCACCGTGTGTGGACACGTCGCTGGAGGCTGCAAGCAGGGCCCAGCTGCACAGTGGTGGCCAAGGTGCCCCCAGGCAGGCGGACGCTGTCTCTGGAAGCTGCTGCCTGGCACAGAGCAGCGCTGGGAGACGCTCTGCCCTCGTGCAGCCCTGCAGTGCAGGGCCCTGCTCTTGGCAGCTCCTGCCTCCTCTGCGCGGCAAGGAGCTTGCAGCTTGCTTTGCTGCGCTCTGAGCCCTGCGCACAGGGACGGCCCCTTGGCAAGGGCAGCTCCTCCTGTCCAGTGCTCACATGCAGTGCTCAACATGGGCCTTCCAGGAGCTCTTTGTGCTGGAAATGGCAGGCGACTCAGGACAGGGAAAGGCTGGGAAAGGCTATAGGCAGCGCAAGGACACGAGTGTCACACAATTTGAGCAGAGTAAATGGCCCCTGCACAGAAAATGCCAGAGTCACCGTGGACCTGCAGGACCTTCCTCGGTGACCTAGTCCCTGTTCCGGAGGCTGCCGAGGGACAGAGCATCCTCCCTCGTGGTCCCCAGCACGGGGCCCTTCCTGGCAGCAGCCCATTTCTGCACCAGCTGCTCCAGGGACACTGCCCCCCATGACGTGATCCCTGAGCATGTCCAGCCCTGCAGGGCCCTGTGTCCCCCAGGGGCTCGGGGAGTTGGGCCCTGCATCTCCAGGCCCCGTGTCCCTGGGGTGCGACAGCTTCCCTTTGCCTGTGGCTTGGGCACTGCGGGGACACGTTGTGTCCGGCACCCGGAGAGTTGAGAGTTGCCCCGCGGTGGGGCTGGGGCTTCTTCCCCTTTGCGCATCCCCAGGGCCACGTGTGAATGGAAGTCCCAGAGGGACCTTTTTACTGTCGCCCCCTGCCCCTGGTGCCTGAAATCCTGGGGCTCCACAGACGCACCTGCAGTGGGGATACTTTTTGCACCTGTGCTCGATTGGAAAAAACACACGACACATGAACAATGATACAGGAATATATATTTAAACAAGAACGAAAAAGAGTATAACAACAATAGAGAAAGAGAATAAAAACAATAACAACAACAATATTAATAACAGTAAGAACAACAATATCAATAACAATATAAAATATCAAAAACAACTAAAACTACTGTGAAACTACATATATAAAAATCCACAAAATAGGCTAGGGCCGGAGTCCTTGTGCTCAGCACTTCCTGGCAGCAGCCAGAGTGAAGGGGAGCTTGGCCTGCAAGGGAAAAGGAGGCGTCAGCAGGGCCAAGGAGCGGCTCGGGGGCTCCCATGGAGCACAGGCTCTTTGGCGGCTGCACGGGCTCTTTGGCAGCAGCGCTGCCATCATTGGTGCCCTGGCAGAGGCTTGGCGTGGCCAGCGCAGCCCAGAGGCCGGCAGAGGGGCTGAGGCAGCAGGTGCCCAGGCCTTGGGCGCTCCTGCGCCCTGTGCAGCTCTGCCCCGGCGCCGCGGCCCGCCAGAGCGCCCGCACACCTGGGCCAGGTTCCCGCGCGGCTGCTCCCCAAAGGCAGCGTGGAGCAGCGCCAAGGGGCCGGGCACAGCCCCAGCTCTGCCCGTGCAGCCGGCAGCAGGGACCATACCTGGGGGCTGCAGCCGGAGCTCTCCCACTCCATGGGCTCCTCCGTGCTGCAGCCGACCAGGCCATTGGTGCCCACAGCCTGGAAGAGACCAGGAGACTTTGGTAGGGGCACTGCGTGGAGAGGAGGAAGCACAAGCGCATCCAGTGGCTGTGGGTGCTGTACCTGGCTGCTGCCAGAACGGAGCCAGTCCATTGGCTCTGGTTCATTAAGTGCAGGGCCCTGATCTGTGTGCAGAGCCTGCGAGAGAGAAGGAAGTGTTTCCAGGACAGGTGCCAGAGCAAGGTAAGGCTGGCCCCAGGGTCCCTCTTCCTGCAGCAGGAAGCGGGAAAGCAGGAACGGGCAAGGACCTGCCCCAGGTCTCCCCGTGCAGCGAGGGCACTACCTGGACGCTGCAGGTCGAACTCTCCCATTCCATGGGCTCCTCGACGCTGCAGCCATCCAGGCTCCAGGTGCCAGGAGTCTGGAAAACAGCAGGAGAGCTTGTGGGGACGGTCATGGTGGCAGCGCTGGCTCTGTGCGCGGGGCCTCGTGTCCCCTGTGTGCGCAGGGCAGGCGGTGCACAGAGCCAGGGCGCCAGGCTCAGGCAGCAGCCCCCGAGGCCTTGGCTGCTCCTGGCCCTGGTGCAGCTCTGCCCCAGCACCCAGGCCCGCCAGAGCTCCCTGGCACCTCTGCCACCAGCCCTGCGGCTGCTCTCGCAGAGCCAAGCGCCAGCCGACCCCACACAGCCTCTGCCTGTGTGCACAGTACCAGTCCACTGCAGCCATAGCTCTCCCAATCCATATCCTCCACTCCCAAATTATCCATTTGTTTTTAATCTCCCCAGACTGCAAGAAAAAAGGAGTTGTTGTCATTTCCAGCCTTGAGAGCAGGGATCTCTGTGCCAGGAGCCTCTTGGCGTCTCCGTACGCGGGAGCAGTTGGGCATGGAGCAGGCTGTGCTGGGCCTGCCCACAGCAGCCTCCCTGCCCTGGCAGCCCCTTTGGCAGGCAGGGAGTCCAGTGCCAAGTGGAGGAGAGAAAAGGGCAATGTGAGAGGTGTGAGCACCAAGTGTCGTGCGGTGGCTTTGGGGCCTCCCCTGGGAGGCAGCGCGCAGGCTGCCCTGCAGCCCCGCAGCTCCCCTGCATCTCATGGGCACCACGGGTGGCCCCTGGTGCTGCGCGGCCCTGCTGCTCACCTGGCCTTGCTGCTGCGTGGCCAGCACTGGGGCCACTGTGAGGCGCAGCCCTGGGAAGCATCCGTGTTCCCGTGGCGATAACTGCCCCTCTGGGATGTTCCACTGCTGTGTGGGGGGAGGAGGGCAGCGGCAGGGGCCAGGGGGGTCTCCGTGAGGAAGGGTCTGCATGTGCTGGACTCCCCCTGGCACTGCTGAGCCTGGCGGCAGAGAGCAGTGCGTGGCCTTGGGCTTGCTGGGTGCCAAGGAGGGCTCCTCACGCAGCCCCATGGCGCTGCTGGAGGCTGCCTACCCAGAGGATGCACTTGGGGCTCTGCTTCCACCCCTCTCACAGAGGAAAACCCTCCAAAAGCAAGCAGCGCAACCCCTGCCACCAAAGTGCTGGAGCCCAGAGGAGCATCTTGCTGCTGGCCAAGCTTGCTTGCTGGCATGCCGCAGTGCCCCTGCGAGGCAGAGCGCAGCTGCTGGGAAGGGGCTGGTGCCAGAGGTGCGCGGAGGGCTCTGGTTGGCTCCCAAGCAGCCGCAAGGCTGGTGGCACGGGGAATTGTCGGCAGGCATTTGTCTGCTGCCCTGGCAATGCTGGAGGGGAAGTGTGAAGCAGAGCAGTGTTCCCTGCAGGGAGGCGCGAGCAGAGGGCTGGGCAGCGAGCTCAGCCCCGTGGCTGTGATGGCCAGTGCTGGGAGCCGCCTTGTCTGCGCGCATGACGCCTGCAGAGCCCAGGCGTGCGCAGCGCCCCCGCCGGCAGGAAAGGCGCTGGGAAGCCCTTGCCCCTCGCAGGCTGCTTGCAGAGAAGCTGCAGCTTGTTTGCCTCAAAACTTGGGCGCAAGGGCCCTTTTGAGTAACGTCTTTATTCTAGCTGCCCCCAAGATACTGCCCTCTCTGAGCACTCGTCTTGCTCTGGCTTGTCCGTCCCCAGCCTTGCATGCAGGGTTCTCTTCATGGTCTGTCTCTGAGAAGGGAATTTCAGAGCTAATGGACAGAGCGGCTGCCTGGAATCCTGCTGACTCATGGAGGGGATGGGCTCTCATGTACTTCCTGCTCTTGCTTGAAGTTCCCTTTCCAGCTCTGGAGAACAAGGAACTGATGCGTGTGGTAAGGGGGAAACGAGGGGCTCCTGCCTGCCTTCCCATGTGCTCTCCACATTTTACGTGCAGCTTTGTCAGAGGAATGGGAGCAGATGAGCTGAATGTTTCTCTGCTGCTTCTCCAACTTCTACTTCACCCTCTCAAATCCTGGCCATTCCCAGAAGGATGATAGATGGGAGCTGTGTTCTTTTGTCACACCCCCTGGATTCTCCCAGAGGAGTTGTCCTTCCTTCTTGCCTTCCATGGTCCTGCCTCACCTTGCTCCCATCTCTGGGGCTGGGCTCTCTTGCCACCCGCCTTGCACAGTTCTCTGCTGAAGCTGCTGCAGTCAGAGGCCGCTCACGCTGCTCTCCTGGCTGCTGCACCCTCTCCACAGTGCTTTCTGCTGAGCTGTTTTGTAAGGCTCTTGTCTTGGCATGACGTTTTTGATCCAAGGCCTCCTTTTGATTCAAGGCCTCCTTGCTCGGCGGAGAAAGACCTGGGTGTCATGGTAGATGACAAGTTGACCATGAGGCAGCAGTGTGCCCTCGTGGCCAAGAAGGCCAATGAAATCCTGGGGTGCATTAAGAAGAATGTCTCCAGCAGGTCGAGGGAGGTGATCCTGCCCCTCTACTCAGCCCTGGTGAGGCCACATCTGCAGTATTGTGTCCAGTTCTGGGCTCCACAGTACAAGAGGGATGTGGAGCTTCTGGAGAGAGTCCAGCGCAGGGCCACAAGGATGATCAGGGGCCTGGAACATCTGCCCTATGAGGAGAGGCTGAGGGAGCTGGGCTTGTTCAGCCTGGAGAAGAGAAGGCTGAGAGGGGATCTAATCAGTGTATATAAATACCTCAAGGGAGGGAGTGCAGAGGACGGTGCTGGTCTCTTTTCAGTGGTGGCCACTGATAGGACTAGAGGAAATGGCCGGAAACTGAAACACCAAAAATTCCATAGGAACTTAAGGAAAAATTTCTTAACAGTGAGGGTGACAGAGCACTGGAACAGGCTGCCCAGAGAGGTTGTGGAGTCTCCTGCTCTGGAGATCTTCAAAACCCGCTTGGATGCAGTCCTGTGCCACATGCTTTAGGTGACCCTGCGTATGCAGGGGGGTTGGACTAGATGATCTCTAGAGGTCCCTTCCAACCCTAAGCATTCTATGATTCTATGATTCTATGATTCATGCTCTCCCAGGCATTACTGACAAAGGTCTCAGCACACTCTTTTACCTCAGAGCGGAGGTACTGAATCATGTGTGGTCAGTCTGCATGAGCTGTGTGTGAGCAGCTTGCTGCTGAGGAGGTGGTAGGTCTGTGGGGTTATTCAGGTGGTTGTGAGGTCACTGTGTACAGCAGCTTGGCTTGTGTGGAGAGCCCGAGAGCTCCACTTGCTTTGGGGCTGCGCAGGTGCAGCTGGCAGTTGCTGCAAAGGCATGGGCCCCCTTTGGAAGGAATGGCCAGAGGAATGCCTCAGCATGGGCTCTTTTCCTTGTGGCAGATGGTGTGAGGAGCCAGGTGCAAATGCTTGCTGAGCAGGGGGTGTGTGAGCACAGAGGTGTGCTCAGCAAGCTGCACCAAGAGGCCGGCAGGAGCCTGCTCGCACTGTGCATCAGGACTGCTTGGTGCCGGTGCGAGCGCAGTGCCCGTTGTGATCTGTGCAGGGCTGCAGTGGCCTTGCTTGGGAAGCTGCAGCCCTGCTGGCTTGCTGCGCATGGCAAAGGGGCCAAAGGAGGCCCTTGCTCCTTGCAGCTGTGGAAGATGAGGATATGGATGGGGTGCCTTTTCTTGTATTTGGGGTGCCTGAAGAGAAGGCGGTTTGTGTTAAAGCTACTGTCCTCCTTTTTCCTGGCCTTGGTGGTTCTGCAGGGCAGGTGCTGCTGGTGCTTTGCTTCCAAAGCCCAGTGTATCCGTGTGTTCCATGCTGCTGGAAGGAGTGAACATCATGGCCCGCTCAGGACCCTCGTGGTTCCTTCAGGATCTGAGGCTGCCCTCTTGGGCTGTCTCTCAAAACAAGAGCCATGCAGTGATGCGGCATGAGTGCAGGCATTTAGAAGGGGAGCACCTGAGTGTTGAGCAGAGCTGCGGTCCCTGCTGCCTGTGGGATTGAATGCTCCTTGGTTCAGTGATGTCCTACACTCTGTTTCTCTGCTAGAGTTCTCTCCCAGAGAACCATCCTCAGAGAAAGAAAAGTAGAAAAAAAAAAGAAGTTGGAAAAAAAAAGAATAAAAATAAATGAAAAGAATTAGAAGGCAAAAGAAAGAGGAAAAATAATAAAAATAAAGAGGAAAAGAAAAAAATAAAAGGTAAAGAAGAAAAAGATGGAAAGAAAAATGAAGAAGAATAGAAAACAGAAAAAGAAGAACAACATACATAGAATAAGAAAAGAAAAAGGATGGAAATGGGCTGTGGCATCCTAAAGGACTGTGTGCAAAGGGAAATCCTACAGGGACCTTTTTCTGGACCCACTTGCCCCTGTGTTCTGAAATCTTAGGGCTAGGCACACACACCTGCAGTGGGGATGATTTTTGTGCCTGAGATCACTTGGAAACATCACACAGCACTTAAAGAACGATACAGGAATATATATTTAAACAACAATAAAAATAAAAATATAATAAACAATAACAACAAGAAAAATAGCAACGATATAATCATCAGAACGACAATAAAACCAACAACAATATTAACAACAATAAATGCTAATATAAAAGTCTATAAAGAAAAATCCAAAGAAGAAGTTATTGCTGGCATCCATGAGCCCAGCGCTTCCCATCAGCAGCCAGGGTGAAGGGGAGCTTGGCCTGCAAGGGAAAAGGAGGCGTGAGCAGGGCCGAGGAGCGGCTCGGGGGCTCCCGTGGAGCAGAGGCTCTTTGGCGGCTGCGCGGGCTCTTTGGCAGCAGCGCTGCCGTCATTGGTGCCCTGGCAGAGGCTTGGCGTGGCCAGCGCAGCCCAGAGGCCGGCAGAGGGGCTGAGGCAGCAGGTGCCCAGGCCTTGGGCGCTCCTGCGCCCTGTGCAGCTCTGCCCTGGCGCCGCGGCCCGCCAGAGCACCCGCACACCTGGGCCAGGTTCCCGCGCGGCTGCTCCCCAAAGGCAGCGCGGAGCAGCGCCAAGGGGCCGGGCACAGCCCCAGCTCTGCCCGTGCAGCCGGCAGCAGGGGCTATACCTGGGGGCTGCAGCCGGAGCTCTCCCACTCCATGGGCTCCTCCGTGCTGCAGCCGACCAGGCCATTGGTGCCCACAGCCTGGAAGAGACCAGGAGACTTTGGTAGGGGCACTGCGTGGAGAGGAGGAAGCACAAGCGCATCCAGTGGCTGTGGGTGCTGTACCTGGCTGCTGCCAGAACGGAGCCAGTCCATTGGCTCTGGTTCATTAAGTGCAGGGCCCTGATCTGTGTGCAGAGCCTGCGAGAGAGAAGGAAGTGTTTCCAGGACAGGTGCCAGAGCAAGGTAAGGCTGGCCCCAGGGTCCCTCTTCCTGCAGCAGGAAGCGGGAAAGCAGGAACGGGCAAGGACCCGCCCCAGGTCTTCTCGTGTAGCCGTGACAATACCTGGACGCTGCAGGTCGAACTCTCCCATTCCATGGGCTCCTCGACGCTGCAGCCATCCGGACTCCAGGTGCCAGGAGTCTGGAAAACAGCAGGAGAGCTTGTGGGGACAGTCATGGTGGCAGCACTGGCTCTGTGCGCGGGGCCTCGTGTCCCCTGTGTGCGCAGGGCAGGCGGTGCACAGAGCCAGGGCGCCAGGCTCAGGCAGCAGCCCCCGAGGCCTTGGCTGCTCCTGGCCCTGGCGCAGCTCTGCCCCAGCACCCAGACCTGCCAGAGCTCCCTGGCACCTCTGCCACCAGCCCTGTGGCTGCTCTCGCAGAGCCAAGCGCCAGCCGTCCCCGCGCAGCCTCTGCCTGCGGGCACAGTACCTGCACCGAGCTCTCCCACTCCATGTCTTCAACTTCATATTTATTCATTTTCTTTCACTCTCCTGAGTCTGCAATGGAATGGAATTGTTTACATTTGCAGCCATGAGTGCCAAGTGTCGTGCGGTGGCTTTGGGGCCTCCCCTGGGAGGCATCGCGCATGCTGCCCTGGAGCCCCGCAGCTCCCCTGCATCTCATGGGCACCACGGGTGGCCCCTGGTGCTGCGTGGCTCTGCTGCTCACCTGGCCTTGCTGCTGCGTGGCCAGCACTGGGGCCACTGTGAGGCGCAGCCCTGGGAAGCATCCGTGTTCCCATGGCGATAACTGCCCCTCTGGGATGTTCCACTGCTGCGTGGGGGGAGGAGGGCAGCGGCAGGGCTGGGGGGATCGCCATGAGGAAGGGTCTGCATGTGCTGGACTCCCCCTGGCAGTTCTGAGCCTGGCGGCAGAGAGCAGTGCGTGGCCTTGGGCTTGCTGGGTGCCAAGGAGGGCTCCTCATGCAGCCCCATGGTGCTGCTGGCGGCTGCCTGCCCAGAGGCCAGGCTGCACTTGGGGCTCTGCTTCCAACCCTGCAAGGAGCCTTGAACACCTTGATCTTTCTTCCCTGCTCCCCTGCTGCCCTTACAGCCCGAAGGAGTCAAGAAAGTTTTGTTTTCCGTGGTCGAGACCTGTTCCTTGGTAGCTCAATGAGCAGGAAGGGCAGTTGTGCCCTGGGGCCAGGTGTGCATGTCCTCAGCAGAGCCCTTGTGAGTTGGTGGTAGCCTGGGAGCCCTGGTGCGGTGCTGGGCTCCTTCTCTTGTCCTGCTGCGCACCTTGCAGGCGCCATGTGCTGTGGTTGAGAGCAGCCTTGGTGCGGCTCCTGCACTGCTGCCCCTGCCACGGCTTCCTAGGGCTGCAGAGGGCAGAGCAGGCACAAATGTGCCCTGAGCAGCAGCAGGGACCTTCAGCTGCTGCAGCTCTGCCCAGCACTGGGCTACAATGCTCACTTGCTAATGGAGGTAAATTCCCTGCCCTTGGGTAAGGACAGGAAAGCCAATGGCAGATGAAGCAGCAGATCTCCCCGGTGCTGTCAGATGTTTCCCTCACGCAGAGGAGAACCCTCCAAAAGCAAGCAGCGCAAACCCTGCCACCAAAGTGCAACCTCTGCCATCCCCATTGCAGATGTGTGTGTGTAGCCCTAACATTTCAGACCCTAGGGGCAAGTGTGGGCCAGCAAAGTTTCCCTCTAGGATTTTCCTTCACATGTGACCCTTGGGATGCCACAGCCCATTTTCCACCCTTTTTCTTTTTTTGTTCTTTGTCACTTCTTTTTCTTTTTCTACTACTCTTCTTTTTTTCCTTTCTTTGTATTTTTTTTCTTCTTTACCTTTCTTTTCTTTCTTTTCCTCTTCTTTATTTTTATCATTTTTTCCTCTTTGGTTTCATTCCAATTCTTTTTCTTTTTATTTGTTTTTATTCTGTTTTTTCCTACCTTTTTTCTTCTTTTATTTCCTCCAAGGGTTGTTCTCTGGGAGAAAACTGTGGCAGAGAAAAGGAGTGTAGGACATCACTGAGACAAAGAGCATTCCCCACAGGCAGCAGGGACCGCAGCTCTACTCAGCACTCAGGTGCTCCCCTTCTAAATGCCTGCACTCAAGCAGTGCCAGGAGAGGACAAGCCCATCCTCAGGAGAGCAGGCATTGCTCTCTGGAAAGGAAGGGAGCCTCCAAGGCCAGGCCTGCAAAGGAACAATGGTTCTTTTGTAGCAATGTGTATCCATTCCAATGCCAGGCTGTGGAATGTCTTGCTCCTCTAGGGAATCAGTGTATGGTTCCTGACAAAACAGGACAAGCAAGGAAGAAGACAAGGAGGTTGTTGGCAGATGTCATGTTGTGATGGGGAGGTCAATGCGTGGTTGGGGAGATGAGAGGAGGACACTGGATATTGTCTCCCTCGTCTTCAGCAAGCCCTTTGATACTGTCTCCCATCACAGTCTCCTTGGTAAGCGCAGGCAGTGTGGGTTAGATGGGGCGGTGAGGTGCATTGAGAAGGGGCTGAACTGGGCAGAGCTCAGAGGCTTTTGGGCACTCTGAGGATAGTGCTGTGCCCAGGGTTCGGGACTGGCTGCACTCTTGTTCAGCCTGCTCAGCACTGACAGGGATGAAGGCACAGAGAGCTCCCTCCTCATGTTGGCTGGTGATGCACAAGTGGGAGGAATGTCTGCTACAGCAGAGCTCTGGGCTGCCCTTCTGAGAGCCCTGGACAGGCCGGAGAGATGGGAGCAGAGGAAGCTCCTGAAGGTGTAGGGATTAAATAGTTAATGTAGAGTGTAGTAATAAGCTAGTCAATACTTAGTCTCAAAATGCAAGGACTCTTGATAAATGGCATGACAGATGGCTCTGCATGGAGGGGTTGCCTATCTACAAGGACGACTCCTGAGAAATGGCAAGTCAGGAGGTTCCGCATGGAGGGGTTGCCTGTCCAGATGTCCTAGTTAGCAATAAAATATAGATAACATTAACATGAAAGTAGAACAGAGAAACGGGAGGGGGGAACATTTTTGGGGTGAAAAGGGTATAAAAGAGGGATGACCAAAGTAGTCGGGGTCCGTGGTGTGACCCCTGCGTGGGAAAGCCCGGACCCCAGCTAGCTGGTAATACTTATTATCTTTCTCCTATTATTAAAAGCACAAAATATCGATGGTGTTTGCCTCTTTCTCTGTTGATTCGAAAACCGGACCTAACATTTGGGGGCTCGTCCAGGATTCGAATACGAGAAAGAAGAAAAAAATGGAGAAAGATAATAAGTTAAGGGAGGCCTCAGGGTGTGGTGGTGAGCCGACGGTAATCCAGGTGGACGCACCAAAGGATTGTCGGCTGGAGCCCGAGGGAGACGTCCCTCGGACTCCCAGGAAAAGGAAGGGTGGTTGGTTGGGAATACTGTTTCTCCTTGACGAGGGGAGATCGGTCTGGGAAGGGCAAATTCTGTTAATAATCGCCCTTACTGGTTTACTGGCAATTGTATTAATTTTGGTTTTAAGCGACGAGCTTGATACAATGGGACAAGGGAAATCCACTCCTTTGTCATTTATGTTAAATCATTTTGGATATGTTAAACATCGGGCACATAATTTGTCTGTAGAAGTGTATAAACACCGGTGGGAAATATTTTGTAAAAGTGAGTGGCCAAGTTTTGACGTAGGCTGGCTGAGAGAGGGAAGTTTAGATTTAAAATTGATAAGGAAAGTAAAAGAGGTAATAATGAGACCTGGGTCGGAAGGACACCCAGATCAATTTCCATATATAATCACCTGGGAGGATTTGGTTTTACATCCACCCCCATGGCTGAAACCTTTTGTGGGGGTGAATGGAAAGGATGAAAAGGTTGATATTTACTTAATGAAAAAGGAAGGGAAAAAGGCGGCATTATCAGATTTG